>NW_027495610.1:0-213084 GCF_021521415.1 Bidens hawaiensis | reverse complement strand
CTTTATGGCCTAGGTAGCTTCGGGGTGTCTAGATCTGAGCTAAGGTGGCCCTTAAGCTCATTTTGGTTGGTTAAACACCCGAATAAAGCTAGATCTAGATCCAAACGGCTCATACGGCATCACGGGGCTGCAGTGTCGGGTTCTAGTGGGTTGGATCAGCTCTGATAAATCATTTCTTACCTTCTTTGGTCTTGGATCGTTGAAAGTATTAGTTTAGAGAGTGTTTGGCGTAAGTGTGTGTTTTTGAAAGTGCAGACTATGGTGTAGAGATGGATTAAATGAAAAGGATTAGGGTTTAAGGGGTAATTATACGCCTTAAGCCCATGGACTTAGGCCTATCTTTCCTTTTTAGTCCATATTAATTTTCTATTTATTAAAGCCCACCATCCTTTTATCTTATTATTATTTTATTAATTATCTACTACTCAAATAAATTCTTCCATCTTAATTAATATATTAAATATTATTCTAGGAAATTTCGGGATGTTACAAGTCTTCCCTCCTTAAAGAGCTTTAGTCCTTGAAACCTATCTCTTACTTAAACAAGCCTGGGTAGAACTTGTGCATCTCATCCTCAACTTCCCAAGTAGCATCCGAACCTTTCTGATGCTTCCATATCACTTTCACTAAAGGAATCACTTTAGACGAGGCTGCTTTTCTTACTATCCACTATCTCAATAGGTTGTTCGTTGTAGTTAAATTGTTCATCAACCTCGATGTCAACTAACATCACGTGGGACGTGTCATCAGCTAGACACTTCCTCAGGTGAGAAACATGAAAAGTAGAGTGAATCCCTTCTAACTCTTTCGCAAATCCAGCCTATAAGCTACCTCACCCACATGATCGATGATCTTAAACGGATGTACCTTGGACTTAACTTTCTCTCTTCCTGAAATGAATGATTCCCTTCCAAGGCGAGACCTTGAGCATCCCATTGTCACCAACGTTAAACTTGATTGGTCGTCGCCGCTTATCAAGATACGAATTCTGACGGGCTTGAGCAGCTTTCATTCTCACCTTGATTTGATCAAACCTTGAAGAGGTTTCTTGCACAAATTCTAGTTCAATATCCTTCTGACCAATCTCTCCCCATCATACAGGAGTTCTACAACGTCTAGCATACAACATCTCAAACGGTGGTAGCTGTTGTTATAAGAGAATTCTGCCAAATGCAGATGATCATCCCAACTTCCTCCAAAATATAAAACACAGGAACGTAACATATCCTCAAGGGTTTGGATTGACGTTTCAGACTGCCCATCTGTTTGAGGATGATACGCCGTACTGATGTTCAGTCTTGTTCCCATAGCTTCATGGAACTTCTTCCATAATCTCGAAGTAAAGCGCGTATCCCTATCAGACATGATCGATAACGGCATTCCGTGTTTAGCCACAACCTCCTTTATGAACATACTTTGCCAACGTTTATGACGGGATGGCCTCTCGTATAGGCAGAAAGTGAGCCCTTTTCGTTAGACGGTCCACAATCACACAAATGGAATCATGATGTTTAGCTGTACGGGGTAGCTTAGTTATGAAATCCATGGTGATGTGTTCCCATTTCCATTCTAGTATCTCTAATGGATGCATCTTCCCGTAAGGTTTCTGGTGCTCTGCCTTGACTTTCAAGCAAGTTTAGCACCTACTGACATAATCTACTACGTCATTCTTCATACTCGGCCACCAGTAGTCTCTCTTAAGATCCTGATACATCTTGGTGGATCCCGGATGAATCGAGTATCTCGACTTGTGAGCTTCTTCTAAGATTTTGTCTCTAAGACCTCCATGGCGAGGAATCCACATACGGTCAATTCTAGACTTCACACCATGAGTATTGTCTACCAGCTCATCTTGTAGTCCGAAGATTCTCTCTTTCTTTATTAGCTTTTCATCTATAAGCACCTCCAGTTGTACCTTGATGATCTCTCCGAAGAAATCTGAGTTAATGATCAACTTATAAGACTTCACTATTGCAATGACTTCTTCATTCTTACGGCTGAGTGTGCCGGCAACCACATTAGCCTTACCCGGATAGTACTTGATATCACAGTCATAGTCCTTTATCAACTGCTTGAAGAAGTACTTTAAACTCTTATGATCTGTATAAATAGTACACTTAGTACCATACAGATAATGTCTTCATATCTTGAGAGCATTCACTACCGTTGCTAGCTCTAAATCATGCATTGGGTAGGTACTCTCAAAAACCTTCAACTGTCTGTACTCATAAGCTATAACCTTCCCTCATTGCATTAACACACACCCTAACCCACGATGCGAGGCTTCAGTACAAACAACCAAATCCTCATCACCATCGGGTAGAGCAAGGATTGGATCTTGCGTGCGTCTTTTCTTTAATTCCTCAAAAGCCTCCTCTTGACACTTACCCCAAGTAAACACTACCGACTTCTGGGTCATTCTGGTCAACGGTGCAGCTATCTTGGAGAAGCCTTCAATGAATCTCCTATATTAGCCAGCCAACCCTAAGAAGCTGCGTATATCAGTCGGGTTCTATGGAGTCTTCCAATTCGTTATCGCCTCAATAATTTCTGGTTCCACAGTAATCCCTTCTGGATTGATTACGTGACCTAGAAACTGCACTTCACGCAACCAGAATGCGCACTTCGAAAATTTAGCATACAACTTTTCATTCTTCAGAATCTCTAATACTTCTCATAGATGCTCAACGTGATTAGACTCGCTTTTTGAATAAATCATTATATCCATAAATGTTGCTAGAGCATTCGTTAGACCGAACGACATTACGAGGAACTCGTAGTGTCCATACCTTGTCCAGAGCGCTGTCTTAGGGATGTCTGCCTCTTTCACCTTCAGCTGATGATAGCCTGATCTAAGATCTATTCGTGAGAACCAAGTTGAATCTTGTAGTTGGTCAAACAAATCATCAATCCGTGGAAACGGATATCTGTTCTTCACCGTAAGCTTATTCAACTCATGATAGTCTATGCACATTCCCATACTTCCATCTTTCTTCTTGACAAACAACACCGGTACAAGGAGTTCTTGCAGTTGGGACATCAACTCTTTCATCTCGGACAACGCCAGGCGGTAAGGTACTTTCGCGATGGGCTGTGCTCCTGGTATTAAGTCTATCTGAAATTCTGTCTGTCGATCCTGTGGCAATCCCGGAAGGTCCTCAGGAACACTTCTGGATAGTCGCGCAAAACATGAACATCTTTCACTTCTTTCTTCTCGGGCGTAGCTTTGAAAACATACGACAGGTAGGCACCACACCCTCTCCTTAATAATCCTTTAGCTTTTATCATCGAAATGACATTAAGCCCTGAACTTTCTTTATCACCATAAACCGTCATCGTACTACCAACCAAGGATTTATCCTTATTAGCCTACTCTTACAAACTATCTGAGCTTCAAACTCAGATAGCCAGTCCATTTCCAAAACCACATCGAACCCTCCCAAGATCATAACATATAGGGTAATAGGGAACTCACATCCTTCTAATTCTATCTTACAATCCTTATCCATTCTCATTATCCTAACCGAGGTCTCACTAGTTGTTTCTACTTTAAAAGTTTCAAGCACACGGAAACATTTCATCTTGGCTAACTTACTAAATTTCGTAGCTACAAACCTCCTATTTACACCTGAATCAAACAATACAGAATCGGAAATACCGTTTACTAAAAACGTACCTGTCACAACATCAGGGATTTGTTTGGCCTGCTCATGAGTCAGCATGTAGGCCCTAGTCCTTAGCCTAGTCTGGTCAGCATCTTTCTTCTCATTTCCCCCCAGCTTCACCACCTGTGCAAGCCCTTGCTAGGTGACCTGTCTGACCGCACCTATAACACGCGGGCTTTGCATGGCAGTCCCAAGCAAAATGTCCCATCTTTCCACATTTGTAACAAGCATTTGACCCTAACCTCCATTCCCCACCATGTTACTTTCCACACTTGTGACACACATCAGACTAGTACCCCACTTGAACTCACTAGCGTGCATCTTACCACAAGTCTTGCACGACTTCTTGTCCCACACTTTTTGTCTCTTATCTCTAGGGTTCCATGATTGGGTACCAGGTCTCTTAGCGGGAACAAACCATTTCTTCTCTTCCACCACCACCACCACATCGTCCACAGTCAGATCATCGTAAACCATCTCTGCGAGTTCAACAAGAGAGTCAAAGGTTTTTCTTCGATTCTGGCGCCGTCAGCCGCCGTTAACCACCATGGTTGATTGGGGTTTTATCCTTTAAGGCCTAGGTAGTTTCGGGGTGAAGCAAAATGTCCCATCTTTCCACATTTGTAACAAGCATTTGACCCTAACCTCCATTCCCCACCATGTTACTTTCCACACTTGTGACACACATCAGAACTAGTACCCCACTTGCACTCACTAGCGTGCATCTTACCACAAGTCTTGTGTTCTTGTCCCACACTTTTTGTCTCTTATCTCTAGGGTTCCATGATTGGGTACCGGGTCTCTTAGCGGGAACAAACTATTTCTTCTCTTCCACCACCACCACCACATCGTCCACAGTCAGATCATCGTAAACCATCCCTGCGAGTTCAACAAGAGAGTCAAAGGTTTTTCTTCGATTCTGGCGCCGTCAGCCGCCGTTAACCACCATGGTTGATCGGGGTTTTATCCTTTAAGGCCTAGGTAGTTTCGGGGTGTCTAGATCTGAGCTAAGTTAGCCCTTAAGCTCGTTTTTGGTTTGTTAAACACCCGAATAAAACTAGATCTAGATCCAAATGGATCATACGGCATCACGGGGCTGCAATGTAGGGTTCTAATGGGTTGGATCAGCTGAGATAAATCATTTATTACCTTCATTTGGTCTTGGATCGTTGAAAGGATTAGTTTAGAGAGTATTTTTCTTAAGTGTGTGTTTTTGAAGGTATAGGCTATGGTGTAGATATGGATGAAAATGGAAAGGATTAGGGTTTAAGGGGTATTTATACTCCTTAAGCCCATGGACCTTAGGCCCATATTTCCTTTTTTGTCCATATTAATTTTCTATTTATTAAAGCCCACCATCTATTTATCTTATTATTATTTTATTATTTCTCTAGTAACTCAAATATATTCTTCCAACTTAATTAATATATTAAATATTATTCTAAGATATTTCAGGATGTTACTAAACGGGTTTAGAGTTATCTCTTTCTTTAATTATCATGGAATAACATGACTAACGATGTTATTCCCACATTTAATTACAATAGCAAGCTCAAATCACACGTTTACTAATCAACTATTAAAACAAGTTAAGAGAAGTTTTAACCAAGATGATACACTTTTATCTTTGATCTTCTTTCTGCCTTAAAATATAAAAACCCAAAAATATTGTCTTTAAATTTATTTTGGGATATTGGTTTTTAATACTCGCAACTTTCACTCGTTGGAAAGTAACACTCCCAACTAACGATTTGTCTCCCACCACTTCCAACTTGTAACTTGTTTTCTTCTGTCACTCCCGAACTTAACGGACCCTAACTCCTTTAGTTTTTTAGCTGATGTGACATGTTTTTGCTGATGTGGCATGCTATGTGGAAAATACGTTATTAAAAAAACTTAACAAAACAACAAATAATATGCATACATATACACACACATGCACACACATACATACACACACACACATATATACATACAAACACCACCACCACCAGCCTCCATCATTTTCGGTCACATTCGAATCATTTTAATGGTTCAGAGATATGATCGATTCAATTTGTTATTTGTGTAGATTGTGATGGATGGTTGGATAACGATGAATGAGGTAGTTTCCCAGGCTTAATAGAGGTTGTCGTCGCCATCGTATGTTTTCGGCGAGTGTCGTCGTGATCGATACAGCAACGATTCGAGGTAATAAACATTGCATTCTGCATTCGGAATAATAACAAAGAAACAAGTAGAATGCAATGATTATTACCTCGAATTATTGCTCTATCGTTAATGACAAAATTCACCAGAAAAAGGCGGTGGTGGAGGCAGCTTCATTTGAGCTTGGGAAACTACCCCATTCATCGTTATCCAACCATCCATCACAAACTACAGCAGTAGCAAATTGATTCGATCATATCTCGGAACCATTAAAATGATTCCATTGTGATCGTAAATAATGGCGGCGGTGGAGGGTGGTGGTGGTGGTGGCGAAGGAGGTGAGGTTGGCGGTGGTGGTGAAGGTGGCAATATAGGCCGGAAGTGGGGGAGGTCTGGGGTGGTGGTGGTGGTGTGTGTGTATGTGTGTATATATGTGTGTGTGTGTGTGTATGTATGTATATTATTTGTTTTTTTGTTAGGTTTTTTTAATAAAGTAATTTCCAAACAGCATGCCACATCAGCAAAAACATGTTACGTCAGCAAAAAAAAAACTAACGGAGTTAGAGTCCGTTAAGTTCGAGAGTGTCAGAAGAAAACAAGTTACAAGTTGGGAGTTGTGGGAGACAAATCATTTGTTGGGAGTGTTATTCTCCAATGAGTGAAAGTTGAAAGTATTAAAAACCCATATCCCATTTATTTTTCTTAAAACTCATTAACTAAAACCAAAACCAAAAACAAAATGATCTTCACTTCAGGTTAAATAAATAGAACGATTTAGTAGTAAAACTCTATAAGTGTGTCCGTTGTCAAATGAGCTAAGCAATCCAACCAATGAGCAAATAAATGAGTTGTCGATAAGCACGATGCTAGATAAACTGGACGATAGCTATTACGACGGTCGTATGATCAAACTATTATGAGATTATGTGGGACCTCTCCGAATGCGATTTAAATAGAGAATATAATCATATAACACATAAGGTATAAATCGTTAAACACACGTGACAAACAGTTGCAATTTGCGTATTAGATAAATATATAGCAACGCATACGTCCCCAAAACGGTAAAAATAAGTGTAAAAGGGGGAATGTGATACTCACCTTATCAGATGAGCAAAGCGAATAAGATAATAATAAGAATGACGGCAGCGTTTCACGCGTTGACGTTACGGCCTAACGCAAAATTTGAATGCGGAAAATACTAAGTTAACAGATAGGATAGGACTCGAGATTTTGACGACTAGTTACTACTATTTAAACTTATTTGATTTATCGATCTTTTGGTTTTATTATAGTTAATTATGTAATATTACTTGTAATATATATACATAAAAAGATTCTAAATAAATTAATTGTGATTCATATATATGATGTATTTTTGAGAAAATATAAAGGTAACATTTGAATCAGTTAAATATTTTTAATAAACCCTTTTATATAAAACTAAAGAATTAGTACATTGTATTAAGTATACTTATATATATATATATAGACACATGAAAATAGTTTTATAAGATTCAAGAGAAACACGGGAAATATTGTCGGGTTTTATAAAAATTATATTTTATTTACTGTTTATTATCATTATTATATATTTAAAATACATTAATAATCCAAAAATATTAAAAATAAACAAAATGGGGGTGGTGGGTTTCGAACCCGTGACCTGTCCCCAAAGTTCAACCAGAGTTGCACCAGTCAACTGGGTTGATGTCTAACCTAGTTATATCTTCTAATCAATCAATTATAAATTAACAGTAGAAAATCTCTATTCACCATAAACCCTAAGATTAACAATTGGATTAATCCATGTATGTTAAACAGATTCATGTTAGGGTTTTAGTTAATCGATTATAGACGAACTTAAACCATAATACAATTACCTCGTATTACGTTGTTAGGATGGATTGAATGTTCCAACAGTGGCCGGCGGTGTGAAGTGATGTACGAACCAATAAATGATGATGATTGTTCAATTAAATAGAGGGTTAATGTCGGCTAGGGTTTGTAGATGAATTATTATAAATTAATTGAATTATTACGATAGATTTCTTGTATAACAAGCTCAATATTGTTGTCAGTTCGTTAACCAGGAAGAAAATATCAAAAACGATTGAATTAACATAATTAGGTTGTCGGTTAAGCCGCATTAGGTAGGTACACTATGATTCTTGATTCAATTACCATAACAAAAGCAAGAATTTTGGTCCAAGACACCATGATTATAAACGGGTTCACAAACAAACGAGTTTTGTGTCATTGGATCTTTGGATTATCCAGAATAGGTAAATGGGTTATAATGATAAAGTTATAATTTAGCCCCTTGCAGCTTGAAAGTTGATACATAAAGAGATAAGAGTTAAGTTTAGGATAGGTTTTGCCAAATTATGAAAGTTGTAATTATATAAATAATTAATAATAATATAACAGTTAATTAAACTCGATAAATGCGGGAATTTTATTGATGAGATAGCCCGGGCTCGTAAATGGATCGGGTAACGGTTACAAAAGAGATGTGGGAAAAACCCGAGTTGTTACATTTTATTTATGTCGTAGTTACAAGAGAGCATAAAATTACTACAGTTGTACTTTACAACTGTTAAGATCTTTTTATTGTCTACTTTTTCCAGCGAATGATCAATTTCTTGATCTTGGTGTTTTCGCTTGTCTTCTTTTCTTTTTGTTTCTCTTCAATATTCATTTCGTTTTTGAGCATTGCTTCTGCTAGTTTGGTAACATTAATTTCATAATGAGTTGTCTCATCTTCAATGTCGTATATAATTCTGAGGATTTATAATCCGGGTTTAGACGTTCATTTTGAGTGTAATATGGGTTAGACGTTCACATTGAGTGTAAGAAAAGTAACGAACTTGAATTGCCGGAAAATTAAAATAATCATGTCCCTGAGGATATTCTTCTGGATAGGTCATTATTCGTTTTTCTTTTAACATTATTGGTTCCTTGGGTTTGCTAGATCATATTCCATGTGTATACTGGTTTGTACTTATTAGAACCGGTGGGGTCTTAATGTCAAATGAATATGAATCTTCCTCAGTTGTTGTTTGGTATGAAACTTCATTACTAGATATATGAATTGGGAGTAGCGTTGTTCCCATATCCCTGGATGAAGGCTTATGTGATCCTCGACTAGAATGATGATTGGGCATCTATGAATAGTTGATTAGGGGTTGAATACGTTCCTATGTTATCCGTATTATTAAGACTTATCCGTAATATTTAAACATTTCATGGTTAAAGCCTGACTACTTTTTAATCAAGTATCTAATTTGTTGAAACAGATGGCTCTAGAATTTGATTGATATCTATCTCTGATTAAACCTAGGTATGATTAAACAACTTAATCGCTAAGATCAACGGCTCTGATACCAACCTGTCACACCCCGACTTAGGGCTTAGAAGTGTGACCAATAGTTGGTACCTATTTTGTAATTATATCAGAGTTGCGAGTTGTTTTAGCGGAAGACTTCGTTTAAAATAAGTTTTTAATTTATTTCAAAGACTTCTCGGATAATAAATACCCGAGTATTTGATATACAATTCTTGTTAAATCTGCGTATAATATTTTAATAATTAAAAACTATGTCATCCTCGTATAACGAGCATCTAACTCTATGAGTGACTCTAATTCCTTGCTACATGTGCAAAATATGATTCCCTAAAAATGTGAGAAAATTCGTCAGTGATATGTTAGTGAATCGTTTACTCTAAAAATATTTATAGATCTTTAACTGATAAGATAGTTTTTTTTTAACAAACTAAGCAATAACATCTCTTAACCATGGGATTAGTATCACTTGCCATACGCAAACAATTCAAAGGTTCTCCATGAATGATGTGGCGATCCAGTTTGAAAACCTATGTGAATGAATGATGTTTAACCCATAATAAAATATGTTTACATAAATACCCGGATCGTCTCTTGATTCGGCTACAGACCTTTAGTCTGCCTTTCATAGATTTAAAACTTGATAGATCATTTGTTTGAATAAAATATTTAGGCCCGTAGTCTTTCTGTTTCTTTACCAAACATGTGTAGAGTTTCTTCTTCATGAAGAAACATCTAAGATGGGATTCTTTTTCAAGAAGAAACGTCAATTGACTATAAACCTTGTATATACAATCTTATGTTTCTTAATCACGAAAAACATTATTTTGACTATACGTGTTATGTGTATAAAGCTTATGTTTCTTAATCATGCCCCCGACTACGGTCAAAGCCATATAATATAATAAAAAAATATTTGATTAAGTGAAAACCGTACTTTACACGATAAATGCCTAAGCTTGTACGAGCAGCACTTCTAGTCTATGTCGCGTACTAGGGCTTGAACCGTCAGACTTCGGGGCTTGGCACGTACTACGAAGTCTGACACAGAAAACAAGGTAAATTGTGTGCTTGGTGTGTGAAAAACAAAATGTCGATCACTCCCTTTTATAGGCTTTTATAGGCTGTTTCCTCAGCCCGTTGCGTAGCACGATGACTCATCGTGCTCAGATGATGCCACCTGTTGACACGTGGCCTGCCACGTGTGACACGTGTCTCCTATTACTTAACGGGTATCGTGATGGCCTAAAGAATTTGGCTGTCGCGTAGCGCAACACAACCCTAATCTCGAGTTTTGTGAAGCTCCGTCACGTACCGTGATGGGCTCTTCCTTTGCTCATCGCGTAGCGCGACTGGATATAAAACTATAATTTTCGTTTCCTTCCTTCAACTTTCCAAAAATACTAAGGCGGATCTCGGCGATGCGAAGTGCAAAGTGCGCCATCAAACGCCACATTGGACCCATTACCCGAGCCTGTAACGATTCCGGCAAAATCAGGTATATCCTAACCGGTATATACTATATATGTGTTATTTAATAATGAATATGTGAATTATGATGCGTTTATACGAGTATGTATGATTCATAGTACGAATTATACTCGATTATACAGTTAATCGTATTGGAAATACGATTAACCGATTAACGGTTATTGAAACCCGAACGATCGGGGATTGTATTATAGACGAAATATATAATATTTAGTGATGTTTACGGAGTATTAAAGCTTCGGGATAAGTGAATTAAAGCACAGAAAAAGGATTTCGATTTAATGATACGTCAGTACGTTAAAAGAAACCTTTAATACCAAACCGAGCAAGAGACGATCGATCAAGCCGAAAAAGATGCACAATTATTAATACTATGATGTTTTAAGTTAATAAATGTCATGGTTTAAGTTTTTTAAATCGGTTTTATATAAATTTCATTTTTAGCCGAAAAACGACCGTTTTAGCCTCGTTTTAAGCCGAATTAAACGTTTAATCGAAAAACGAACTGAACCAGATTATCCAAAACATTATCCGGATTATGAGAATCTGAATATGTGGCCACAAATGAAGTTATGGGACCCACCCCACCCATCCAATAGGTCCGATCGGACCACATTACATCAAACAACATTTCATTTTCTTTTTTTCACAAACCCAACTCAACCATCTTCATTTCTATCAATAATTCCATCCAAAAACCGACAATTCTAGCAAGAAAAACCGAGGTAAAATTGTGTTATGTACGTGTTTATGTTCGTTTCTTGAGTTCTCTTTCAAGAAAATGAGGTTTCCAAGTGAAAAAGGGTGAAAACCCGAGATGGAACCGATTCTTGCATGATCAAGTGATGTATACGGGTTATACAAGGGATCTTGGTCCAAGAAAGGAGTTAAACGAACCAAAAACGAATTTTTACGGTTAAATCTTTGTTTTTAAAGCATAACCGAAACCATGAAAGAAATGGCTTGATTGTGGGTGTAACTTGCTTGGTGTGGTGTTATTGTGCTTGTAGGTGTTGTATCTAGTTGCTAGCAAGGGCTAGAAAGCGAGATTCTTGCGGTTTGAAGCTAGAAACTCAAGGTAGTTCGGTTTTTGTATAAGGGTGTGATTTGGACAGATTGTGTGTCGTGTAGAGTTAGGTCATGAAATTTTACAGGGATGATCTACACATGAAAATATTAGTTTTGTGAAGTTTTGGTAATTTTTGGATAAAGGATGAATATTTGGTGAATTTAATGCTCGGTTTTGGCCAAAAATGGTGAAAAATAGTTAAATATCATGAAAAATTCTGGAAAAGTTCATATAAGCTTTTTATAACATTTATAATTCACACACAAAATTTGAGGTCATTTGGAGAAGTCTAAGTAGGCTTTTCGGTTAAACGAGTTCTAGGGTTTTCTAGCTCGGTTTTAGTGAAAATGGCATTTAAAAAGGGATTTTGGTTCTGGAAAAATTACAAGGGACTATGGAGATGGCAGGGGTCATCCAGGAAAAATTTGGGATTTTTCTAAGATCGTTTGGTATTTACGACATATTTAGTGTTTAAATGGTGTTTAAAAATAGATAAATAAATGTTAAATATAAAACTTTATTCTGGAAATGTTTTTATAAAATTTCCCACTGTCGAAAAGTGATTTGTGCAAAATTGCAAGATCCGAGACTAAACGGATAATTATTTGTGCTAAAACAAACTTTTAAAGCTTAAAACGCGTAAACCGGTAAAGTTCGCATAAGCGAGCTGACTGGTGTATAAAAACCCTAAAAATGAACTATTTTCATATAATTAAGTTAAACAAGTAAAAATGAATCATCCGAAAATAAGTTGGATGATCTGAGTGTTTTTAGCCTATTTAACAGTTTCCGGTACGATAATGACGGAAACGAGTCCCGCGGCCAATCGGGACATCTAAACCGAGCCCTAATTTCACAACTTAGTTAAATTATCAATTAACAACTATTTTCGGGTCGTGTGTGACCAAACTCATTTTTGAAACATAAAAATGGATAACCGTGCTAGGCACGCAAAACGGGAAAAATGACTAATAGTAGATCTGACTAGTGAACTCTATACGATATCACAATCTGAGTCCGGTGAAAGTGTTTCTGGGTTAACATTGCCCCCAGAACGGGTACAGTACTGGGTTAACTGTGTCCCCAGATGTACCGGTTAACACGGTTAAAGCTATGTTAATAGTGATTGTATAGTAACGAACTTAGAGATCGTATTACAGATTTGGACTAGTAGCTGGAGTGTTGTATTACTAATTTGCCTACAATAAGGTGAGTTTCACGAGCCCCTTTTTCTGAATTGTTTTTAAATAATTTCCCGGGGCGGAAAGCATGTTGTTATGGAAATGTTTAAATACATACTGAACGCATGGATTGCGTGGGTTTATATATGTTTTATTGTACGGGAATCGTACGGAAATGTACTAAGATGGTAATTGTCTGAGTTGTTAACATTCTAAGGCCCCGGAACACGAGTGATTAACTGAAAGCCGGTAGAGTGTGGATAGTACTATTGGTCTGACAAACCCAACTGGTCCGGCATGGATTGCTGATGTTTCCCAGCCAGTTGCACATGTCTATTTTGTTGATATTTATTTTGCTATGTAATGTTAGACATAGCGGTTTGGGGCAGTTCCGTGGACGGGGGATATGTCACGGGCCCGTGGGCGGGGGATATGCCACGGGGGTTGTGTGTGATAGTCAGAGGTTTCACTTGTGGGCTCAGCATAATTACATCGCTAATATATGATTATTATAACGATTTGTCACTGTTGTTTAAATTAGTGAAACTCACCAACTATTCGTAGTTGACCCGTTTTCTTTACATGCTTTCTAGGTACTCCCAAACTGGAGTAAGTGCTACATGCTTGATGATGCTTGCTATTTGTGGAAGTGTAGTGATCATTTTGTATTAAATATGATTATGTAATGTTGGTAAAACTTATGTGCTATCGCCTAGACGGGAACTAAACTCGGAACAATGTAATATGATGTAAATTAATGTAGTGGTGTTTTCTTTATAAGCAATGCTGTTGATATCAGATGTGTCTGTTGCATCCCGTTTACGTTTCCGCTGCGGTTATGGGGTGTTACAGAGCCCGTGTACGTTAGGTGCTTCGCACCCTCGCTAAAACCACTTAGTGTATCTTACCACATAAGAATATTGTCATGTGAACTCATCTCTTTATCAGAAGCTCACAAGTTTTATCTTCTAGCGATGTGGGACAATTTCTCTTTTTATATACCCATGTGGATTATCTTCACTTTCCTTCCTACACCAATGTGGGACATGCTTTCTTTTTTCCTCAATGTGGGATGTTTCCACTTTATTATTTCATATTATTCATTACTTATTTTAAGAATATTTTTGGTCATTTATCCTTCACGTCTTGTCAAAAATAGACCGAATTTTTTGAGATGTTACATAAAAAAACCATAGTAGCAAAGTGCATGTGACAAGTAGCACTAACCCCTATAAAAGTACATATGCAAGCCCTTAAAAAGTATATACTCCTAGATTAAAACAATAAGGGATGTATACGAAAAGCTAAGACCCTAAGATACGTTTGTACACTTCTCTACAAGTTCATAACCTTAAGCTAACGTTTTCACGAGCTTCTATCCATGATCATGTCCTCATAGAGTTGCAAGTCTAATGAATTATGCCTAATCCACTCTTCCCATTTTAGTTTGGGTCTACCCTTGCTTCTCTTTCCATCCACTATGTGGGTTTCCATAATTTTATTGGAGTCATCATTTGTTTCCTCTTCACATGTACAAGCAATCTCAATATCTCATAGATTATCTTTACGATATACATGCCAGCCTCAAATTTTCATAAAAACTTGTTTTTTTATCTGGTCCATCTATGTGTACCCACGCATCCCCTTAACATCCTCGAGTATCTCTACTACCTCTAGCTTTTGCGGTTGTGTCTTCTTTTTTTCTTTTTTTTTTTTTTGAACAACTATATAATTCACTATACAATGTTTGAATCCTTGATCTACTATTTCGTAGCTTATCCACCACCACCCACCAAAGTGGACATGGTTGTGATTATGTCTTCTTGATAGCCAATAATCGATTATATATTATATAACTAAGTTAGAACCCGTGTTACACACGGTTGGAAATATAAAAGCAACAACATAAGAACTTGTCAAAGAATATGCTTAATTTTTTCAAACCCGGGTCATAGTTCCAAATTCATAATGTTACAGCTAGTATTTAAACTAACAATATACTAACGCATATTTAATCTAATAATACAAAAGTGTAAGGCTCTGTTACCGGGGCCCTACTTTGGACGTTGGATTTACTCATAAACATAGTTCTAAATATCAGAGTTAATTAAAAATTTATGCGGGATATAAAACTTTCATAAACATTACATAATAATTCGTAACTTGTCTTAAAACATTCTTGTCTTTCAAAATTAAAACATTAAACATAAAAAAACTTGCGTCTTCATATGCCAGTCTCTTATTCTTCTGCCATGTGTCCCCGTTCAAGCTAGCTGTCTCATCCTACTCACCTGCGTGCATACTAAAAGTCAGCTACGCTGAGTGAGTTCTAGTTAATCACATACCATACAATACATACACCTACCTTTAATTATGCATCCGAAGATACATAATAAATACTTTACTCATTTACTTTCATTACATAATTTCATATATACGTTCATACTTTATTACATCCATACTATATAATTACTGTCCTTTCTATCTCATATATTGTTAGTGTCTGATCCTTTCTTTTTCTATCTCATATATTAGTAGGGTCTGATCCCTCTTTACTTCTCTATCTCAGATATTATTAAAGTCTGATCCCTTACTTCTTCATCTTCGTACATTCTGTCTTTACATACCCGTAACATACATATACATTCTTTACTCATTCATACATATTCATATGTTGTACATATATCTATCATACGCATTCATCTATTATTTACATACCTCCATTGTCAACACGTGCAATATCCGAAGATCGTTCATGTACCGACAAGCTTTCGTTCACATTCAAGATATACATAATTAACATATAAATCATACATGGAAAACACTTACCATTTAAGGTAAGTGTATTAACTATCACATCGAGTATGCACACAGCCCCGAAAACATAACAAGGAAATGGGGCTAGAAACTCACTCTGAATGCGGTTACGTTCACCGTTTATGGTTATTCCTCTCTTGAGTTGTGCACGACTAACTGTATAGCAATTACACGGATCAATTTAACTATCACTACCCTTATTGTATTTCTAGTTTTAATTATTGCCCTCAACGAACGGGGGTCCGGGGACAGCGACCCTGGCAGCGGGGTTCTAGGGGCGGCAGCCTCTAGCATGGTCCAAGGGGCAGAGCCCCTGGCTGGGGTCGAGCTGGTGAGTAACGAATCACCTGATTCGTCATCTTACATGATATGATTTGTTAGATTAGTTCGTTATCTTAGTTCGTTAACTAATTCGTTATCTTGACGTGACCTGATTCGTTATCTTAACATAACGAATTGGGTGACTAACGAATCATTTGATTCGCTATCTGATCATAACGAACTGGGGAACTGATTCATTATCTTGACATGACGAATTGGTTAACTAATTCGTTACCTTATCATAACGAATTGCACCAATCTTATCCAGACTTTGACTAAGGGTCAAAGTCAAAATCGTCAAGAACACGATTTGGTCAACATAAGCCAGATCTGCAATTAATCCTTAACGAAACATCACGATTTAGGTATCAATAAACTCGCAATCTTAGCGCCTACAAACCCTTACCATCCAATCTTTCATGCATCGCGTTTACACAGTCCGATTTGTGCATTTATAAACCCAAATATTCATTTAACAAATTAACCCGTCAATTGTTAACGGATTTCAGTAGGATTTTTCATGTTGGATTCGTTTTTAACACACTCAAACAGATTTATGAAATCTAGATGTAATCCGGACCTAAACGAACAAGTTCTTGATATAAACGTACCTTAAACGAGTTGATCTACGAACACGGTCTAGTCTTGATGTTGTTTTGGTTCGTCACGACGATCTAGCACCAACGGGTTCGGGTTTCCACCTTCGGATCTTGGCTCGGGTTATAGGATAGTGTTTGTGTGTGTTTTTGATGGTGTAGGCTATGATGTAGAGATGGATAAAAATGAAAAGGATTAGGGTTTAAGGGGTATCTATACTCCCTTAAGCCCATGGACCTAAAACCCATTCCATCTTTTAAAGTCCAAGCCCGTCTTCTATTAGTTTATTTATTTAAACCGATAAACGACACACTATAAAATAAACGAAACTTATTTTATTAATTCTTAACGAAAATAGGATGTTACAAAAAGAAAATATACCAAATTGAAGTTGACATTATAAAGTTTTGTTTGGATAAGTCATGTTCAAATATAATGATCGATGCTATGTATTTTCTGATGGATATGTGCAACTTGTTAATGATATGTCCTTAAAAAATGGGTTGTATTATATTAATAAGTCAACCATTTATGTTAAAGCATATGACTATAATGGAATTATATTAAAGTTGTCAAATTTACTTGAATTTGTTCTACATTTACTTCCAATGTTCAATAGACATGTTGAAGTTACTATAACTGCTCTAACCTTGCAACAATCAGTGGTTGATTTAGGTGTTTATCAAAATTATTCTCTTCAATATTCCGCTTACATCCAACTTGTTAAAAAGATTGATTATCGATTGGAAATTGTTAATAAACCAATATATATGTTTTTATTTAATAATTTAACAAATACATTATACAAATATGAAATAACTTAAATTATTCATTTCAGTGTCTACCGATCCAAGTTGGTAGATTAGCTAATCTTGCTAGCAATGGAGTGGTTAGGATGATAAATTTGGATGGTGAAGAAACATTGTTTACAGTTAAACCAGAAAGCAAAACAAAAAACCATTGGTTCACTTTAATTGGCTGGAAGGAGTATAATGGCTTTGCTTTTGGACAACAACTAACTATTTATTATTATATGAATGAAGTTGTTTTGGCCATTAGTTATTAAGTTCTAGTTATTTATTTATTTAGCTTTTTTGGACAACAACTAACTATTTATTATTATATGAATGAAGTTGTTTTGGCCATTAGTTATTAAGTTCTAGTTATTTATTTATTTAGCATACAAAACTCATGCCAATTTATTTTTTTAGTCGATTAAACTAAGTTTTGACTGTTAACACGTTTGTCCACCAATCTATAGTTTATCTACGTGTTAACTTGAGATAGTATTGAAATCGTATTTACTTTTGACAGTATTGAAATTTTCTATTAATTATTTGTGATTTATTGTAACTATTTCCATATTACAAAGTTAATATTGGTTAATTTTATAAGTTTCTCTTAATGCTTCCATTTGCTATACACTTCAACCTTATAAATATGACGTTTAAATATTTCCAGTCTCATAATATTGTCCTTATTTTCTTTCATTCTTTGGTAAAATTAAATTACAATAAAAAATAATGATTCTATAATGTTATTTTTTATTTGTAAATAAGAATCTCCCATTAAAATGTTTCGAATCTCATAATAGTTTTCATCTTTATTACTGAATTCCATTAAAATGCCGATTAATGATTTCAAATTTATATTTGAATTTTAAATGAAGATAATTATTTTACTTGATCTGTTGCTTAATTTATTTGTAAATATGCATAAAATACGTATAACTTTAAAGCCTTTTAATTTTTTCAATTATGCCAGATTGAATTTATAACATATTTAATACCCGAATACTTTTATTATTCGCTCAATTCTCAACAAATTGTAAAAGCTTTCGATACTCTGCAACCTCAACAAACTTTTCATTTTTTATGTTTGACCAATTTAAAATCATGTGTAAACGTCAATATGAGTGCCTAAAATAAAACTTGCATTAAAACATTTGAAGAATTAAAAAAACTTTTCATTTTTTTTGGAAATTGACTAATTAACCAATTGTTGCTAAATTGTTCTAATTATTTAGTACAATACAACTGTGTTTTGTTTATTTTTTATTTCTTTTTTATTTCATAAAAGAGAACCCTAACCTTGGATTTAATATATTTAACTACAAAGTCATTGAATACCTTTAAACCAAAAGTTAAAATAAAAAAAATTATTTATAATAACTTGTATATTTATTTATTATAGTTATTATTTTTAACTCATAAATAAAAATCTCCCATTAAAATGTTTCAAATCTCATAATAGTTTTCAGCTTTATTACCAAATTCCATTAAAATACCAATCAATGATTTCAAATTTATATTTGAATTTCAAATGAAGATACTTATTATAATTTTCTTTAAACTGTTACTTATAATATAATACTCGATTTGTTGCTTAATTTATGCATAAAATATGTATAACTTTAAAGCCTTTTAATTTTTTCAATTATGTCAAATTGAATTCATAACATATTTAAACCCAAATAATTTTATTATTTGACCAATTATCAACAAACTTTAAAAACTTTCGATACTCTACAATCTCAAAAAAGAAACTTTCCATTTTTTATATTTGAGTAATTTATATTTATGTCTAAATGTCAATATGAATTCATAAAATAAGACCCACATTAAAACATTTCAAAAATAAAAAAAAAACGTTTCATTTTTTTTGAAAGTTGACTAATTAACCAGTTGTTGCTGAAAATTTTTAATTATGTCGAAATTATTTAGTATAACACAATTGTGTTGTGTTTATTTTTTTTTAACTCATAAAAGTGAATCTAGCCTTGGATTTAACTTCATTTAAAATTATATTAAAAAATTGTATAATTATAATTTTTATTACAAATATGTAGTCAACAGTTTCTCCGAGTACTCGCTATAAGGTATGGTGCCGAGTTGAGTTTTTTTAACTCTGCCTAGTTACTAAAAATAGTTCAAAGGTGGTCAACATTAGTAAGAATCATATCTAGTCGGTTAACTTGGGTCTATTTTCACTTAAAAAATACAACATAATTCGTATTTCTATAATATTAAAGAACGAATATCATTTTCTCAATTAATGATTAATATTTTTAGAATAATTTAGTGTTTAAAAATGTATTTCTCTTATTATATTGATATTCACTTATTTTTATTTATAAATATTAGTAATCTTATGATATTTGAAATATATATATTACCCAAAAATTAATTTTTTATATTTATCATGTCCGAGTATTCTCCGAGTACTCCCCGAGTACTCCAAGTACTCCCTTCAAGGGGGTCGACCGCTTAGGAACCGCTTAGTGATTTTTGCAACATTGTCCCAAAGTTTTGTATTTCTCTATATGTATGTGTTATAGTTGTAATTGTATTTTGGCTAAAAACTAAGGATAATATACGAAAGTAAATTACCATCAAACAATGGTTTGCTTGGAGGCATAAAATAAATGAATTTGGTTGCATGTGCATACCATGGACCCTGGCTAATAATCACATGGTGATGGTCGGCTGCCGAAAGTAATATATTTCAAAGTTAACCTCATGCTTTTTGTTACGAGAATACCAATTGAAAAAATACACGCTTCAATTCTTCAAATTAAGGATAATATACGTATTTTGACTTGTGTATAACCAATTCTTCAATTCTCAATTCTTCAAATTAAGGATAATGACTATAGAGGGGAGGAGGGGTAGAGGACGACCTAAATTGACTTGGGATGAGAGGATTATGCGTGATTTGATAGATCTAAACCTCTCTGAGGACATGATTGGAGATATGAATTCTTGGAGAAGTAGGATTAAAGTTAAAGATTTTTAGGAAGAAAGTAACATCTTACGGCTTCTATTTACCTTATTTTGGTCTCACACCATATAGTATTATTATTATTTTATTATTACTATTATTGTTTTATTAATATTATTATTATTATTATTATTATTATTATTATTATTTCATTTACTTTATATTGCCTCATGCATATGTACTTCAGAGCTGAGGGTCTCTCTGGAAGCCATCTTTTTATCCCGTTGGATAAAGGTACGGTGTGCCTACATCCCACCCTCCCCAGACCCTACTTATAGCTTTGCTATTGGTGGGACTTAACAGGGTATGATTGATTGATTGAATTCTTCAAATTAAAAACTTAAATAAATCAACGTTTGACAAGATCAGTACCAAATATCTCGCGTTTATAGGCTAAAACCGCGAGATTCTCAAACTAGTTTTTGATAGACTAGCTAATCAAACTGTGGTAAGATAGCCCATCGAAGATGCTCTAATGTTAAGGTTAAAAATAATAAGTTTATCAAGACCATATCTGATATTTGATCAAATCTTTTTAATATATGCCACAAAATAGGAAGAATGAAAATTATACCCATCATGAGAAAACGAAAGGTCACCACCCATCCTTTTCAATGAGTAATGGCCCATTAACAAAATGAATGTAAACAAGACAGGGATCATAAATACAGAAAGCGAAGAGAAGGTGTCTCTTCAAACGTGAACTCTAAAACCAAACCCACAAACGTGGCTATTTTTACTTCGTATAACGCAAGATTTTCCTCGTCATGTATCATCATGTGAGAGGCTGACAGCGAGATTTCAACCTTTTTCAAATTAATATATAGGGCCATCCAATATGTGCTCACCAGAAACTGATTTTAAAATATTACGTAAATGTACATATAAAAAGTTTTAGTAAACTATAATATTTTTAGAAGTAAACTCGTAACAAAAGGTTTAAGATGGTGCAACACTACTAGAAAAAAAAGAGGCGTTTTGGGACCAAAATTTGCTACCGAAAATACGGTAGCAAATTTAGCAACCGATTTCCCACATAAAGCTAAGCAGTCGGAATTTTCACAACCATTAATTTTGGGGCAAAATAAAAATATTTATGGTACGAGGTGACGGATGTACAAATGGTATCAGAACCACTCTTGGTCCATTAGAGATGGTAGGGTAAACCTCATTGAGGACAATGAGTCCCTATGGGGTGATTGTAACGATACATAGATGATTAAGATGGCCAGTTGTATCAATCTAGGAAAATCCTACACAAGGCTATGTACTGTAGAGATTCTTAGTTCATAGTAAATGATCTTCCTCTTAAATTATCAGCGCTTTTTGGGTTTAGTTAATTGTAGAGTATATGAAAACTTCAAAGTTAAGCATGCTCAAGTGGATGTAGTACTAGGATGGGTGACCTACTAGGTAGTCTCCACTGGCAACTAAAAACAAATCCGTTAGTTCAATAGTGCACTACGTCAAATGGCTAACGAGACCGCATCTAACGCTTGGGAATAATAAATGTCCGAGAGAACTGCATGAAAAACATGTACAAATTCTGTAAGTGTATCATAAAGCTTTACGGGAAATAATAAATTTGAGTAAACCAAATTTGAATTGCATTCAACAATTATACAAAGAGCATGAATCTAAACATCATTCCATGAATGCTTGGTATCTTGGATTGTAATTGTATGAACTAGGGATGGTTTGATTGTCTGACTGTTTGGAGAGGTCAATGTGTGAGAGGTGATAGTCCTCATCCAATAATGGCTTTGGAAACAGTAGCTTCACATGATCTGTAGATATGGCATTTGTACTTTGGTGTAAGTGTTTCAAATAACGACTTAAACATTCACGAACAGTCACCATTATTTAATGTCATTGAAAATGGGGTTGCACCTGATTCTTCTGTTGAACTTGAAGGAGTAACATAAAAATATGGTTATTATCTTGTTGAAGATATCTACCATGATTGGTTCGTGTTTATAAACTCATATTTGGTTTCAATCGGTGAAAAACATATAACATTTGCACAAGCTCAAGAAGCAACGAGGAAGGATATTGAACAAGCATTTGGTGAGGTTAAAAAAATGCCATATAATAGTTAATCACGAGAAAAAAAAAACTTAAGAATTTAATTATGGCTTTTTCTGGATTTGTTTTACGAATCATTGATTAATTATTGCAATAAGTCGCTTTCATGCTATATTTTTTTTGCTATGTTTATCATTAGGGCCTAACGGCTCCCCAAACCCCCCCCCCCCCTACCAGGGGCGGATCCACTAGTATGGTACAGGGTCAGCCGATCCCTATGAAAAAAATTCTTATAGTTGTATATATGTGTTGAAATTATGACCGACCCATGTAAAAGGTTGACACCGACCCTTGTAGAATTTGGTAGAAACGAAGAGTATTTGAGATGAAAAAGAGAAAAGTGAAGCAGAAAATCAGATTTTTGTTCACTTCGCAGCGGCAATTGTGTGAATTGTTTTAGTTGAAGCAAGAAGACGCCATAGTGTTTATTTACAGAGTCTTGGGCCTTTTTAGGGGTGTGCAAATATCGGGTCGGACCGAAATTAACCGATAACTGACCCGAAAAAAGAATGAAACCGAACCGTATACTAGTATCTTAATCAGATCTCGGTTATTAATTTAGGTGTTTTCGGTGTTCAGGCCGGTCTCGGGTTTTTGACTGACTTGATCGAAATGATGAAATTCCAATTTTATACAAACTTTGTAATGACTTTTCACGTGACTAGTTAACAAGCTACGAATAACCATTATTACATAGACTTTATTTTCTTCTCTTTCAAATATGGTAATTAAATATCAACCACATAATTTCTTCACATTCTTCAACCTATATCCACCATATATTACTAGCTAATTTTCTTCACCATCTTTGTAACTTGTTTTGAAGAACTAGAAGAAAGACATAATTCCTTCACCATCTCTAACTTAAACTTCCCCAAAACTGAAAAATCAGAAAGAAGAGATGGTATGGCTCAGTTGGATCACCGGTAGAGTTGATGTACCTGGGCTAGGATGAAGATGACGTACAAAGCACGACATCAACCAAGTTGTATAAAATTAGTATCAAAGTAGCGTTACAGCCATAACTCTCCGTCTCTCTTATATCGATTCATCTACTCCTCAATATGATGTGATCTGTAAAACCAATCGGTCTCGGTCATCTTCACCTTACCCGATTGACCAAAACCGAAACCCGAATGTATAGTAGGTTCGGATTTTAGTGTCTCTTTCAGTTTCGGGTCGGTCCGGTTAGTCTTATGCACACCTCTAGGCCTTTTTATAAACTAAGCCACGACCCAATATTTTAGTTTTTCATTATCAAACTTCAAACAAAAAAATACATAACACATTCAATTTGCTGTGATCAGTAAACATAATTCAATATTTTTATATTTTAATGATGAATCTTTTAAACGTAATTCTAATCATATATATTTGTTTATTAGTTAATTTATTTAAATAAAACTTAATATATATAGAGAAGTTTACTATATGTTTTATTTTAGTTTTAATTTACTTTTTTGCCTCATGATAGTTTTTTATTTATTAATCCTTTATAGGCTGAATAATATTTTTACCACCTAGATATATCCACTTTAATTTTTCTAGTTTTTTCAATGGACACCGACCATAAAAGAGTATAAATTAACATATTTACAAATATGATTTTGTTTGTTTATTCTTTTATATGATTGAGCCAATTTGACATGACCGGAAATTTTGTATTAGTAAAATATATACCGAATATATTGATTTGACCCGACCCGAGCACCCGAACCAGGCCGAAAAACTTTCTTATATCAATATTCAACGACCCAAAAATTTCCGATCCAAGTGAGAAAATTTTCTGGACCCGCCACTACACCACCCCTCTTCCTTTTTCCTCTCTAAGCTCTGAGATTAAGAATTCAATGGTTGATACCAAAGAACAATGTCAACCAAATAGTATAACCTATCATTGAGTTTTCTTTCAAGTACCCCATTTTTTTAAATGTTAATATACCTTTAATACGACATTATTCTTTTAATATAAAATCGAGCATTTATTCTCGCTAATTTTAGTATCCTATTGTTGTATTTAAAAAAAATCTTATTTGATAACCCGTATGTAATGTGTGTGATACGTAATTATAAAAATAGGTTGTGTATGTGTTATATAAGTTGCGTAATTATTTTTATAAATTATGTAATTATGTATATGCTATGTACATACGTAATTATTTTAGCTTTGTGTGTAATTATGTCACAGAAGTGTTGCCCTTTATATGTTGTCATCTTGCCAAAATCCTTTCTTGCGGCCCTTGAAAATAAAATCTTTGGCTTTCGGGTTTTTCTTATACGTTGACAAAGTTTCCATCCATTTCAACATTCAGTTTCTCCACTGTTTCTCCCCTCTGGAGACCGCAATTGTTGCATCACAATCACCACAAAAGCCAAGATAGATTGACTCCTTTAATAACTCTAGTCTAGCTTGAGCCGACATTGACTTGACATGGTTTTTAAACAACCCTAGTGATAGTTGAAGAAAATCAATGGGGAATATGATAAAAATTTAATAACATTCACCTGAACCCGTACTAGTGTTCCTAAACAACCCTAATGATACCTAACAACATATTTGGTTAGTCCATGCATTCTTGTGAGTTATTTTGATAGTTGTAGAGCAAACGTACAAAACATTGCAAATTCATATAACATACGGATTTAACGAATTAACATATAGTTTTACTTTCTTTATTTCCATTTTTTTAATGTCTAAAATCATAGTAACTTTGATACTCCATAATTAAATGATAAATCATGCGCATCCTTCTTGTGTTTGTTATTATCAAAAATCAATATCTAGAAAACAATATGAATGTTTTAAGAGATAAATTACAAGCCAGTTCTTTTTGCTAGTTATATATTTTATAAAAAGGAACAAAAAGACCAAAAGGTGGGCCTTTACAAGCTCGTTGGGCTAGAAGCGTATGTGGATACATGAGTGATGGTAGGTAGAGGCATAGAGGTTCAAATCACCCCTTTTTGCCAATAACCAAGGTTGTAAAAGAAGACATGTGGTCGACTAGAAAGTTGAGAGTACTTAGACTAGATGGGGAGTACTCGGACATGATAAATTTTTAATAGATTAATTTTTGGGAAACACATGTTCAAATCAATAATCGCATCCAACCATAATAAAAATTAATCAAAAGAATAGATGTTCAGAACATTAAATAATAAAGTATTTCAAAAATTGGACCAATATCTAACTGCTTACTAGAATGGGAGAACCCCATGTCCTAATCGACCGATTTACCTAAGCTAACCGTGCAACTAAGGCCAATCAGACCAATAATGGCATTGACATAGATACAACCAAATATACGAATCAATTTACATCCGAAATTAATAATAGACCTCAATTACGAGTTTAGAGGTTTTGAATTGGAGGCTAAATCTCCCCTTCGGCTCACTACTTGAAGAGGAAGAAAAAAGGGATTGGCAGGCTCAACATGAGATTAGACTTTTTAATAAAAGTTAAAATTTTTCTTAATACTAAGCTGAACCGGGTTTGGCCTCCAAGACCGAGTTGGGCCGCATAGGGCTAAGTTGGGCTGTGAACCACCAAGTTTGACTATTGTTGATTGAGTTGGACCACCTAGGCTGAATCAAAGCGTCAAGCCGCCTTAGGCAGAGTTGGACCTTGTAGGAACGAGTTTGACCGATTTTGATTTTCTTAGACCATGTAGGAGAAAAGCAGTGCGTGACTGACCAAAGACCACTTAAGCACCGTGTACTATCCTCTTAGGCCGACTTTTGCAACCCTGTCAATAACAGTTTCTTAACTAGTTTTTTATTGGAAAAACACTAACCATTATAACTGGTTAGGTATTATTAACCTATTACCAGTTAACCCATTTCGGTTAACCGGTTCCTATGTGAAAATCCTTAACTGGTTCCTAAGTGAAAATCCCTAACCGGTCACTAACCTACGATTAATATCGGTTACAAACTGGTTTCTACTATACCAGTTAATAACCGCTTTCATTTCAGCTAACCGAAAAAATCATGTGCCGAACTGCTTCTTACGGTTTCATAAAGTGATTAACTGTTCCAAAATGGACCGCGTATTCCAAAAATGTTGAAGGCTTAAACGGCTTGTTCGGGGTTCCAAACTTACAGGTATACTGCCAAACCGAATAAATCTTGAACCAACGGTCTTTGCTTTTGCTAAGACAGCCCGGTCAGTTCCAATGGTTATAGATACACCATGGGTCTCTTCATCTTTACACATGACATCCATTTAAAGCAGTCCTAAACCAAAGGTCAAAAAGTTATATAATGAATACACCAGGATACCAAAAGGCACTATGAAAAGCACAATCAAAACAAACCATGCAAAAAAGAAACCCCCAATTGGAGCTTTTTGGAATAATAATAATATAATATAAGACTTTTATAGCCACAACCTAGAAAGTATTGTAAGGATAGAAGTCAATTTGGAACAATACTCAAAAAATAAAAAGCCATAAAATTCCTACAACTAAAAATCATTAACAAGTCGCATTTTCAATCGAAAAGCAAAACATACAAAGCATAAAAAGACCTTCCAGTCAGATCATTTGTTACTCGTCGACTTTTGGTGCATCTTTAATCTCCTTTGCACTGTCATCCTGCATGCAACCAACCCATATTACATTCAATGACTTCTTAAGATTATAAATTGGAAAATTGGATTATAATATTCGAAACTATCAAGTATTGGCAAATAATAATCCTAACTAACAATCTGACCGGTAACAATCCCAACTTTCAGTTTTGTTAATGACAACAACCCTTGTCTAAAATATTGTTAACTCTGTTAGTTATGATCATTAAGTTAGCGTTAAATGACCGAACTACCCACACACACGATTATGGTTACTATTTCTCCGGCCACTGTCACTTCATCTCCGGCCACCATCCCATCACCATATTCGAGCACTGTCAACATTCATTATCTCCGGCAACACACCATTTCTCCTGCCCCCATTTTCAGCCAAATCGTCAACATCCACACCTACAATTTGCTGATATATCTACTCATTTGGGACCGTCGGAAAACTAGATTCGCCGTCAAGTAAGGGCGGAACCCTAACGCCGCCCCCTACAACATCATTCAGATTAGGCTGTCACAATCTTAAGACCCTATAGTGTCACTGGATATAGTCTTGACAACCATTATCACCTCTGCCACACGAACCGACAAAAACTCGAGCCACCAATCTGGCTTTTAAGAGCAACCGTAGCCACGGTGTCATCGCTCTCTAATGTTCAATAACCACTGATCAGAAACCTTCACCGGAAAATCCTAGTGGCGATGGGCGATGTGAGATTCGTCAATTTGTATTCGCCTTTTGTATTCGTTTATCATGTAACCCGACCCGTTTTGTAAACCGAAACCTTTGACATAATCAAAATGATGGATTTTATGTTACAATATTGCTTTATACTTGTTGGGTCTCAAAAACATCCTTTTCGGTCCTTAAAATACCTTAAAAACGCTTTAAAACAACTCCAGGGGCCAAATCCGCAAAAATAACAAAGTTTGAAAAATATGGGCGCCCACCCTATCGCGCCGCGGGACGGGTGTGGCCAAGCCCCGTCGCATAGCGTGACAGGCATCAGATCAGTTTGTTTGTTGTTGTTTATGCTTTACACCCTACTATCCAAATTCGATTTTTATACATTAGATCACTTGCATAACCCCTTCAATATTATCCTATAAATACAAGACCCTCTCCTTCAATAATCCCTGCTCATACTTCATTTTATCTCTCAAAATTCAAGATCTTTAAAGGTTATTTTCATTGTTCTTGGAGGTTCAACTTTCAAAAGTCAAACTGATCAAAGTCTTTCATTTAAATCAACTTGTTAGCTCTTATTAATACTTGAAGATTGTTATACAACATATATATAATATATACCCCTTCTTACCTTTGGTGGTCACTTTCCGGGTCTCGGTCGGTTGAGTGTCGGGCCTCGTAAGGCAATGCTTCATGGAGGACTTACGTAGTCCTTGATATATATATATTTATATAACTTTTTTATACATATTAACCATGCTTAACTTCTGATCATTTTAGGTTGTACATCATATTTATGAAGTTCTATGGTTATGGGTTTGTATAGACTAGCCTCGGTTTAACCGTAAATAGCTCTAAACCGTAAACCGAACTTTGTGTACTAGTTTCGTTAAATAATTGTACAAACATGCTTTATGTTATATTTAAGTTTCTAAAATCATTTTTATGAGTTCCATGGTTATGGGTTTGTAGAATCTAACCTCGGCCTTGACCCGAAACAAGATCCGAACCGTAAACCGAACTTTTGTTTAAAGATTTTATTGTTGACTTTTTTGTTGTAAAACTTAAGTATCATCATTTATCAATTATTATACAAGTTCTTTGATGTTTGGGCATGTTGTAACCATTTTTATCTTATTCCGAGATGGAAACCGAACCAAAAACTAAACCGATTTACTCGCTTAAGACACAAGTGTGTTTCTAGCTACCAAGACTTGTATATTTCTTTGAAAATATTTTATAAACTAATTTTAATTATTTCTTAATGTACTTGGAATATTGAATCCAACTTGATCTCATAACAAAGTTTGGACCGACAAAAGCGAACACCCGCTTAACGAACGTTGTTAGTTCAAAAACAATAGAACCAACAACCCGAACACTCGTTAAAACCCCGTTTTAGTATATATATTATAAAGGGACTCGCATTCTTGCATTTTTAGCCACCTTATTACTTAGCATAGGTTGAGTAAAACTAAGGGCTAGATACTTTAACCCGGTTTCGAGCAAACTTATATTTTTAAAGGAAAATTATTATAATTTCTTAAATATTTACATTTTAAACCTTAAACTTTAATTGTTTACATTTCTTATCATTTATTTACATTTAAAGACTTCAAAGACAACTAGTCTAATACAAGACTTCTTTTCTTTTAGGCTTTGTTCGTTAAACTCGTCATTCCGGTTAATCTCCAAATCACCAATTTTTCAAGTTTATTACTTGAACATGAGCACTTTCATCCCCCGTTTTCCATCTTTCGTTTTTGGGGGTGATATTGCATACTTATTCAAACTAAATGTTTTATACTTGAGTCTCAAACCACAAACTTTATTGTATACTTTACTTAAATAAATGCTCGATTTGGTGTTCTATGCTTACATGCTTATATGCTAATGTGTTTACCGCTTTTGGTTGGTTGATTCATAAATCCGAGTATATTTGGCATCCCCTTATAGAAAGGTGTCCTTAATGTATTCTTATTAACGATTTCATATAAATCCTAGACTATTTGGCATCCCCTTATAACAAGGTGTCATTAATGTATTCTTATTAAGGATTTCATTATCTAAATTGTTGCTATTATTTATTATTTTGTATACAAGCTGTGGAATTTCCTATTATATATATATTGCTTAAAACTATGAAATTGCTCACCAACATTTGTGTTGACAAACTCTATTTTATGCAATGTTACAGGTTTGACTTTCGATTGACTCGATGATTTGAAGAAAAACGTTATCAAGACCTTTAGGATATTAGCAAAATAAAAAATATATTATTTGCTATGTTCGAATTCGGTTATTGTATGAACATGTTATGTGACTCGTTATGATTTTGTGAATTTAAATGAGTTGATTAAATATTGTCACTTTAAATAGTGTCGTGTGTTTTTGGGCAATCCGTTGCACCCCGGCATGTTCCGCCGCTTTTGGTCGGGGTGTGACAGATTGATATCAGAGCCACAAGACTATAAGATAGGTGGTTAGATGTAACGACCAAGTATTGTTTTTGCTTTAGGGTCCTTATACGTGTTTACTCTACTTGATTGTTCATTACACTTATTTATTTATAAACTTATTTATTTCAACAAAATCATAAATGTACACATACACACACTTTCATAGTACTTCAAGGTGTCCTTACCTTAAAACGAAAAAAATATAGATTTTTATTATGTTTTATAGATTGCAAGCTTAACTTGAATCCCGTTATTTCAAATCTCCTTAAAGATCGGTTCTATAATGTTTTTCGCAATGACCGTAGGGAGTTGAACACTTGGAAACGACCTTTTGACAAAAAGATTACAAGAATCGAATGTGATATACTTACCTGGGAAGGTTGGATCTAAGTGTTTACTTCTAGGCCAAACGATTTATATTGTATGAAACGACAACTTTAAGTAGTCGAATGCGAGCGTTTCGGTCGCCATCCAAATTTTTGCGTTGAAACATAAGAGCCCCGTTTGTACGTGGACTTGTGTTTTGACATCACGTTGTATCTCGATTTATTATCATTCACTATCGCTATTTGAGTCGAAAACATGGAAAAGACGCAGTGATTACGTGCACATGTTTAGACTCCAACATGGTATTTTGTAAAAATTTTAGTGTCGGAATATCAAATTATGGTGGTTCATGTACGATGTCCCGACTCTACAAATCTCAAAATTTTCAAGTTACAACCTCTCAAAATCATTTACGTTTTGTTTGCGAATTGTTATTTAGAAACAAAGTTTTATATTTTTTTAACACTAACATCTCCTCCTCACTAACTCTATGAATTCACAATCAAACTTGAAATTTTATTTTATTTTATACACCCTTATATTCATTTCTATTTACCTCAAACTTATTTCATTTCTTCATAAATTATAGAATGCCTCCACTAAGATGCCAACCGCGCAAGAACTCCAACCGACGCATGGCTGCTTTCGTCGTCAAACAAATGGCCGCGGTGATTCCCGAACTTTTAACCCAAATACAAGCTACTCAACCCGTTGTTGCAACCGTTGAACCCAAACCCGCATCCTACTCCTATAAACAATTAACTAGTGCCAACCCAACCGAATTCGTCGGTACAAACTGTGCGACTACCTTGTTGCAATGGTTTGAAGGGATGGAGAGTGTGTTCTGACACAGCGAGTGCCCCGATGCGAAAAAGACAAATTTTGCTTCAAGCATGTTTAAGAAAACGGATCTTACATGGTGGGGCCGTGTTATGCACCTTCAATAGACGGAAACGGCTATGGCGCTTCCATGGTCCGAACTCAAAGAACTCATAACGAAAAAGTTATGCCCCAAATACGAGCTCCAAAAGCTCGAGGAGGAATTTTGGAACTTAAAACAAGAAAGCGGTGATAACGCCACCTACTCGCTCAGTTTTTATGAATTGAGCATCCTTGTCCCTCATTTGGTTACCCCGTCGGAACGAGAACTTGACAAATACATTGGGGGCTTACCCATGCAAATCTGGGACTCAGTAATGAGTAGCAAACCCGTGAACCTTGAGGACGCTATTACTTTAGCCGGTGTGCTATCCGAGAACCATGTCAAGGCGGGTACCCTAACCATCAAGAAGAAAAGTGATATAAGCAAAACTGAACCCGCACCACAAGCCAAAGTTGACCCACCACCCCAAGCCATTAACTACCCAAACTCTTCCTGCCACAACAACAAAAAGAAACCCAAAGCCAACCACTGAAACTATGCTGTTACCGAACCACAACCTCAACAACAACCCCAACCTACCCCACAAAATCGAAAACCCTATACTCGTACCTTCCCACTTTGCAACAATTGTCAACTTCACCACCCGTCTCACTTGCCTTGTCGCCATTGCACTCTTTGCAACCGTTTCGGTCATCTAAACACCACATGTTGATCGCACAATGTACTCAACCCAATCAACCAAGAACCACTCCCCAAAATTCCCAAAACCGTTTTGCACCATACCCACAAAACCCTCCTCAACAACCCCGAGCATGCTTTAATTGTGGCGATCCCAATCATTTCCGCAACAATTTCCCTCGCCTTGCTTATGCTAACCAAGCCCAAACCTTAACCGTACCATACTATCAAACCCAAGCCTACCAAGTTCAAACCTACCAACCTCAACTTTCTCAACTACAAGCACCACTCATCCAACCCAAGAAAGCCATCCAAGCACCACCTCCTCCTCCTCCTCGAGTACCTCAATGAAACCCCGGTAATTAAGGTCGAGCTTTCATGATGAATGCTAATCAAGCTCAAGTGGCAAAAGATGTTGTGAACGGTATGTTTTTAGTGAACCAACGTTTGGCTTCTATTTTATTTGATACGGGTGCCGATAGAAGTTTTATTTCTTTGAAATTTGAGTCTAAACTTGCCGTGTTTCGAACCAAGCTTTCTCGGCCGTTTTCCGTCGAAGTCGGCAATGGAAATTCCATCACCATCAACTCTGTCATCCGTGATTGTACTCTCATTCTCTCTAATCATAAATTCTCCATCGATCTCATCCCTATGCAAATGGGAAGCTTCGATGTCATAGTAAGCATAGATTGGTTATCTTTGCACTGTTCCGAAGTCGTTTGCATCGATAAATTCATCCGAATTCCGCTCGTCAATGGTAAAGTGCTCAAATTCTTGGGCAAAACAACCTCTAGAGTGCTAAATCTCATGTCGTGATCTCAATCGCAAAAATACTTACGCCAAAAGTATGTCACGTTCCTAGCTCATGAGGTTGTAATAGACAAAAAGGAGAGAAAAATCCAAGATATCTCCATTGTTTGTGATTTTCCCAACGTCTTACCCGATGATGTCTCCGGTCTTCCACCCGTTCGTCCGGTTGAATTTCGAATCAATCTTGTGCCCGGCGCAATGCCCGTGGCCAAGGATCCTTATCGTTTAGCCCTATCGGAAATGCAAGAATTGTCAAACCAACTCGAAGAACTTTTCGATAAAGGCTTCATTCGTCCAATATCTTTTCCTTGGGGCGCTCCCGTCCTCTTCGTGAAAAAGAAAGATGGTTTGTTTCGCATGTGCATCGATTATCGAGAACTTAACAAACTCACTATTAAAAATCGTTATCCTTTGCCACTAGTCGACAATCTCTTCGACCAACTTCAAGGGGCAACCTGTTTTTCAAAAATTGATCTTCGATCGGGTTATCATAAGTTGCGTGTTCGCGAAGAAGACATTCCAAAAACCATTTTCCGTACTCGATATGGACATTTCAAATCTTTGATCATGCCCTTCGGGTTAACCAATGCACCCGCGGTGTTTATGGATCTCATGAACCGCATTTGCAAACCATTCCTTGATAAATTCGTTATTGTCTTTACTGATGACATCCTTATATTTTCTATGACCAAAGACGAACATGAGCATCACTTGCGTTCCATTCTCGAGCTCCTAAGAAACGAACGACTCTACGCCAAATTCTCCAAGTGTGAATTTTGGCTAGAGGAAGTTCAATTGTTGGGATATATCATAAACGAAAAAGGTATTCATGTTGATCCCGCTAAGATTGAGACCGTTAAGGATTGGAAAACTCCAAAGACTCCCACGGAAATTCGATCCTTCCTCGGTTTGGCCGGATACTATCGGCGATTCATTCAAAACTTTTTCAAAATTTCTTTACCCCTCACCTCCATCACTCATAAAGGAAAACCATTCGATTGGGGATCAAAACAAGAGGAAACCTTTCTTACTCTCAAGGACATGCTTTGCAATGCTCCCGTTCTAACCCTTCCTGATGGAAACGACGATTTTTGTTGTATTTTGTGATGCATCGCATCAAGGTCTTGGTTGTGTTCTCATGCAACGAGGTCAAGTCATCGCTTTTACGCATCAAGGCAACTTAAGGTCAACGAGAAGAATTATACGACTCATGATCTCGAACTTGGTGCCGTCGTTTTCACTCTCAAAATCTGGATACATTACCTTTACGGTACAAAATGTGTTGTGTTTACCGACCATAAAAGCCTTCAACATATTTTTGACCAAAAAGATCTCAACGTGAGACAACGACGATGGGCCGAATTACTTAGTGATTACGATTGTGAGATTCGCTGCCATCCCGGTAAAGCAAATGTTGTCGCTAATGCCCTAAGTCGAAAGGTTAATGTTAAATTCGTTCTGCTTTTAAGCGTTGTTATTCAAACCGATCTTCAAATCCGTATCTTTCAAGCTCAGCGTGCCTCCATTGAAGAAGGTAACATGTACGGAGAAATTCCATGTGGAGCCGAACTTCAACTCAAAACTAAGCCCGATGATCTTTTGTACTTTCTCAATCGTTTGTGGATTCCCGATCGCGAATACCTTCGTACTTGTATACTCGACGAAGCTCACAAGTCGCGGTATTCCGTTCATGCCGGTGCGGATAAAATGTTTTTTGATCTTCGTGCTACCTTTTGGTGGCCGGGTATGAAAAAAGACGTAGCCTTGTATGTATCTAAATTCCTTACTTGCTCAAAAGCAAAGATGAACATCAAAGACCTTTTGGTCTACTCAAGCAACCACCGATTCCCGTATGGAAATGGGAAGACATTTCTATGGACTTTATCACTAAACTAACCAACACCCAAAAAGGAATCGATAGTATTTGGGTGATCATCGATCGTTTATCCAAGTCTGCTCAAATTTTTTCCGATCCGCGAGAAGTATTCTGTCGAGCAACTTGCTCAATTCTATGTTCGGGAAATTGTGTGCCGACACGGTTTACCATTGACGATCATCTCCGATCGCGATGCTCGTTTCACTTCTCATTTTTGGCGATCACTTCAAGAAACCTTGGAAACACGTCTCTCTTAGCACCGCTTATCATCCTCAAATGGACGGACAATCCGAACGTACAATTCAAAAACTCGAGGATATGCTACGAGCGTGTGTTCTTGATTTCGGTGGGAATTGGGATTATCACATTCCTTTTATTGAGTTTTCTTATAATAACAGTTTCCATTCTAGCATTGGTATGGCTCCTTTCCAAGCTCTTTATGGTCGTAAATGTCATTCTCCGGTTAGTTGGAGCGAAATCGGCGAAGCTCAAATCACGGGACCCGAAATGGTTCAAGAAGCCACAGACGTTATCAATCAAATCCGTAAGAACCTCCTAGCCGCTAGAAGTCGTCAAAAGAGTTACGCCGACACACGATAAAAAACGATCGAATTTAATGTTGACGATCTTGTCCTTCTAAAATTATCTCCTTGGAAGGGTTTGTCCGTTTTGAAAATAAGGGAAAACTAGCTCCCCGTTTCGTAGGACCTTTCAAGATCCTCGAAAGGGTTGGGAAAGTAGCTTATCGACTAGAACTACCGGTAGATCTTATCGGTGTGTTCATCCGACTTTTAATGTTTCAAATCTTAAAAAGTGCTTAGCCGAGGGAAATCTCTATATACCTCTCGACGAAGTACATGTCGATGAGTCGATGATCATTGTTGAACGACCCGTTGAGATCATGGATCTCAACGAGAAGAAAACCAAACGTAGTCGTATGAGGTTAGTCAAAGTTCGATGTGAATCACGTCATGGCTCGGAGTTCACTTGGGAACGGGAAGATACAATGAAGGATAAGTATCCACACTTGCATTATCATCTTCATCTTAATTTCGGAACGAAATTCCCTAAAGTAGGGGATACTGTGACATTCGTCAATTTCGGGTCCTATTTGTATTCGCCTTCTGTATTCGTTATCATGTAACCCGACCCGTTTTTAAACCGATACCTTTGACATAATAAAAATTATGTATATTATGTTACAATATTGTTTTATACTTGTTGGTTCTCAAACACATCCTTTTCGGTCCTTAAAATGCCTTAAAAACGCTTTAAAACAACTCCAGTGGCCAAATCTGCAAAAATAACAAAGTTAGAAAAATCTGGGCACCCACCTTGTCGCGCCACGGGACGGGTGAGACCAAGCCCCGTCGCGTAGTGCGACAGGCATCAGATTATTTTGTTTGTTTGTTTGTATGTTGTTGTTTATGCTTTACACCCTATTATCCAAATCCGATTTTTATACATTAGATCACTTGCATAACCCCTTCAATCTTATCCTATAAATACAAGACCCTCTCCTTCAATAATCCCTGCTCATACTTCATTTTATCTTTCAAAATTAAAGATCTTTAAAGGTTAATTTCATTGTTCTTGGAGGTTTGACTTTCAAAAGTCAAACTAATCAAAGTCTTTCATTTTAATCAACTTGTTAGCTCTTATTAATACTTGAAGATTGTTATACAACATATATATAATATATACCCCTTGTTACCTTTGGTGGTCACTTTCCCGGTCTCGGTTGGTTGAGTGTCGGGCCTCGTAAGGCAAGGCTTCATGGAGGACTTACGTAGTCCTTGATATATATATATATATTTATATAATTGTTTATACATATTAACCATGCTTAACTTCTGATCATTTTAGTTTGTACATCATATTTATGAAGTTCTATGGTTATGGGTTTGTATAGACTAGCCTCGGTTTAAACGTAAATAGCTCTAAACCGTAAACCGAACTTTGTGTACTAGTTTTGTTAAATAATTGTACAAACATGCTTTATGTTATATTTAAGTTTCTAAAATCATTTTTATGAGTTCCATGGTTATGGGTTTGTAGAATCTAACCTCGGCCTTGACCCGAAACAAGATCTGAACCGTAAACCGAACTTTTGTTTAAAGAATTTATTGTTGACTTTTGGGTTGTAAAACTTAAGTATCATCATTTTCAAATTATTATACAAGTTCTTTGATGTTTGGGCATGTGGTAACCATTTTGATCTTATTCCGATATGGAAACCGAACCAAAACAAACTAAACTGATTTCACTCGCTTAAGACACACAAGTGTTTTTCTAGCAACCAAGACTTGTATATTTCTTTATAAATATTTTATAAACTAATTTTAGTTATTTCTTAATGTACTTAGAATGTTGAATCCAACTTGATCTCACAAAAAAGTTTGGACCGACAAAATCGAACACCCGCTTAATAGACGTTGTTAGTTCTAAAACAATAGAACTATATACTTGGTTAAAGTCTTATTAAATTTTATTGAGTTATCTCATACCATTCGTTATTTTGGAAAGTTGACTTTGGGTTTGACCAATTATCAAGACCCAAACCAACAACCCGAACACTCGTTAAAAACCCATTTTAGTATCTATAATATAAAGGGACTTGCATTCTTGCATTAATTTACCACCTTATTACTTAACATAGGTTGAGTAAAATTAAGGGCTAGATACTGTAACCCGGTTTCGAGCAAAATTATATTTTTAAAGGACTATTATTTTAATTTCTTAAATATTTACATTTTAAACCTTAAACTTTAATTGTTTACATTTCTTATCATTTATTTATATTTAAAGGCTTCAAATACAACTTTTCTAATACAAGACTTCTTTTCTTTTAGGCTTTATTTGTTAAACTCTTATCTCGTTATGCATCCATCCTCAAACCCTAGGGTTTAAAATGAAATCTCTTATTATAACCCATCAAGAATCTGTTTAAACCAGGATCCGAACCCGATACCCATACCCATTTTACTATACCGATTATAATCATCTGTCTTGGACCTAAATTCTCGTTATTATTTTGGAAATCAAATCAAGATACGTGTTATTCTTACGGTAATCGGTCCACCGACTCTATGTATTAGAAAACAAGATCAATATGGATACGTAAAACGTTTAAACAAAACGGTGCTAACCTAATTATCAATATACACTATAATCATCATTATAATTCAATTAATCGAACCTGCACCCTTCTCATACCAACGCAAACTAAACCCCTTAGATTAATTGGATTATTTAGATCTGCAACTACTCATTCTTAATTGTTATTCGCCAGCCCTGTGTTGATCAAATTAACCATCGTCTGATTATCTTCTGAGGTAACTAAAACATCTTTTGTGTAAATTTTTAATCACTAATCAGAAGCCCTATACTTAATTAATCAGATTCATAACGGATTTAGCAATTGAATTGTTAGGGTTCTTGAATTAGTTCTGGTCTTGCGTCTGTCTGATTATTATTTTTATTATGCAGAAGTGTATCATCTAACACCCTAGCCCAGATGGCTAGGGTGAGGGTGTTAAAGGTTGGGGGTGCTGGAGGGCGCATGTTCGAGACCCTCTAGACCCGATTTTTTTGTTATTTTTTGTTTTAATTCATTTAATCCAATATATAAACACATTTAACTATTTAAACTATATTACAAATATAATACATACAATAACTAATCAGTATTTTTTATTAAACCGATACATTAAATATAATGCATATATATATATGTGTGTGTGTGTGTGTGTATGTGTGTGTGTGTAGATAATAGATATTTGGAATTTATTAATGTTATAGGTTTAAAAATGTTTTGTTTATTTAACATACGTAATTAAAGCATATAGTAAACCTTATTATTATACATAATTATTTGGCTAACTATTTTATAAAAGATTTTATTTTATATAAATTATGTATTATTTACAATAGTTATTTAAAAAGAAATCGTTATTAATAGTAATATATATATATATACATTAAATGTATTTTTAGCTAAAAGTAATTATTTAAAACAAACCTCTTTATATAATTTATCAAAACTCATAAATATTTATTTAATTAAGTATTTTTTAAATATAAATATATAATTAAAGATATACCATTTATTATAAACTTGAAATAATAGTAATGATCCAAAATAATAAAAATAATAATAAATATCTTTTGTAATATTTACTCGATCAACAAAATCCTGAACCTTCATCTAGTTTTAGAATTGTCGTTGAAATTAAATTTATTCCCGCAACTATTCTATATTAGGTATTCTCGTCGGTATTTTTCGAAGAGCGTGACTCTTGTTTTCTACCGTATTCATTTATCTCTTGCTAATTTACTCAAGTGAGTTTCTCACTCCCCTCTTTTACTTATTTTTTTCGGGGACTAACGGGTGGTCCATTGGACAACCCTTAAGGGATATAAGACTGGTAATAATAATACATATAATCGGTTTATTTCATGGAATTAGTTGACTATGGTTACTCATATAATTACAGGTAGGAGAAGATAGAGTATGAAATTACGAGGATGTGGGCGAAAACAGTGAAGAAAACGGAGTTGAAACGAGAAAGTTTTGAAGAAAACAGGGATGCAAGAATGGAAGCCACCGTAGCTTACGGTGGCTACCGTAAGCTATGGTGGCCCCTGAAGAAAATGGTCACCGTAAGGCAGTTTTTGCCCACTGTAGCTTTTTGGAAGCCATCGTAAGCTACGGTGGCCACTATAGATTACGGTGGGCCTGACGCTGAAACTTGTAACAGCCTTATAAACTCGTTTTAGGGACGGCTTTTGACATTCTTATCATATATATCTTTTCATCCTAGAGCGACCTAGAGGCGATTTTGTGGTGGAAGAACATTATTGTGAGTGTGGTAATCATTAGAGACTCGATTTTGATTAATGCAAACTTTAATCCAACGAATGATGAACCGAATCATGCTCGGCTAAATTCTTTTTTGTTTTCCCTTGGATTGTAAGGTTTATTTATGAATGTTTGATTGAATGTTTATGCAATTTCAGATATAGTAGTTTGATCTTATTGATTTAATTATTATGGTGTTTATGAATTGATTGATAGATTGTTAGTTTATTGATTTCGTGTTCTAAACCGTCAGTTCTTGGTGCTTTAAGCAATCGAGATTAATCCAGAGGGATTCGGGGTTGGATAAACTAATTGGTTTTTGAGAGATTACCTTGCGTTGTATAATCCAAGTACTTGATCCTCAATTATCGCAATCGTTTACATAAGCACGAACTTTATTTATTGTTCATCTTAGTTTAAACATTAACTTTGACATTCATAGAAACCTGAAACCGAGGGAAGACATATTTTTTCATATTGATTTAAAACTCGTTAAATTGTTTTTTGTTCTCTTTGTTAATCAAATCAAACAACCAAATCTTTGAATTTATTTTCTGCACTTAGTTTAATATAGATAAAATTGCAAAGCTACTTAGTAACACATTTTCCACAAACTCCCTGTGTTCGATACCCACTTACTGCTATATAATTAGTTGTAATAGGTTTGTTTTTGTGTGAGTCATCGATCTCACATCAAATATTGGCGCCGTTGCCGGGGAGTAGTGTGCAACGTGTGTTAGCTTTTGTAGTTTTTGTTTGTTATTTTTGGGTTTATGCTGGTTGTGTTAGTGTGCAGGTACTTACAGGTGTTACTTAGGGAGATTGAATGGACACTTAGAAGAAACCGAGTGTTACTTAGGGAGACCAAGCTTCTTGGTTCTCCAACCGCATCAAACAGCACCATGGATTCACTAGCTCCCACTTTGGGTCAAACATTGCCATCTACACCTCCACCAATTTCACCTCCACCGATCACTACTACCATACCTCTTACATCAAGTGAATTGAAACCAACTCATACAACCGAACCCATAGATGCTCATTTCACCCACTCAACATCATCAAAATTGCCATTTATTACCAACCCTTTTCCAACCTTTGATGCATCATCATCATCTCTATAAAACCAACAACCAACCTTTCAATAACCATAATCAAACTACCAATATCAACCACCACCTTTCATGAAATATTCAAGACACAAGGTGATGGTTACAGGTATGGGTTTGACAGTGAATTTGAGGGGTATGAAGTGGAAGGTTACTACACGGGAGGTGATGGAGGTCAAAGGGTTAATCCGAGAAATCTTGCTTACATACAAGGGCAACAAACGGAACCGGTGCAAGAGCTTATTAGACAACCACCACCGATTGTTCAACAACAAGCTCAACTGCAACCGATTAACAACAACAAGCTCCACAACAAGTGCAACCACAAGGGCAAGAACAAATGCCCCAACCACAGTTTCAACAATTTGCAGCTCCAAGGCCCGTTTATAGGAAAATGAGTCAACCAAGAGTACTGATGGGGGTACCAAGAAGGCATGCAAGAGAGATGTGTAGGTTCCCAGCTGGATCTACACAGGAGTATCTCGTAACACGAGGGTGCGGAATCCCCACGTAATACGATACGAGCGTAAGATATGTAAAACGTTGAACCGATAAGCAAACACACGTTACAATACTAATAAACACGATTGTATTGCAACACTTCAACACGTGATCTCAAATCACAAACACACGTTCTGAAAAACTTAAACAACCAAAGCCGAAGTTGAGGTTTATATAACCTCGACAACTTCGCCTAACATACTAGGCGAAGTTGTCACAACTTCGCTTGTCTCCAAGTTCGCCTACATCCCAGGCGAACTTGTGTAGAATAATATTCAAAACCAAAACAAACAATCTAACACGATTACAGACACATACAAAACACTAGATACTTAACTACTGACATTATGCACCAACAGACTCCCCCTTGGCAGTAGCTTCATATCTCTATCTTCATTCTCATGTTGTAATCCCAAAATCTTGTGTCACCCGTCTTCAAGCATGAACGCCTTGTCTTACACAGACAGAGACCACCCTCTGGTACTTCTTAGTTTCATCTTTCCACGCAGGAATGTAGAATATCTTCTTATCGTTTAGTACCTGCAAATCAGCTTGAGACAAATTTACCAAGTGCATGGGATCATACACTCTCAAAATTTCCTATTCGTCTTCATCTTCCATAACCGCTTCAGCTATTTGGCTATCAACATACCACCACTTGAGACTCTTTAAAACATCCTTGGGCATTATCTTCATCGGCACTTCTTTCAAACACCGAATCGGTTTATATTTCATCACCATCCAAGGTTTACCATCAGCTCGCATTCCCCTTTCCTTATCTTCAACTAGCTTCCCTTTCTTCGGCTTTAACAATTCAATTTCTTCTCTTTCACACTTTCTTTCCACACAATCTTCCCAATTATTCTTGCCATATTATCATCACTCCTGTTAATCAATCTCAATCTAGCTAAATCCTTCACCTCACACTCAGGCAAGGTATTGAGAGATCTCAACGTCCTCTTAAAGTACTGAATCCCATCAAAGCGTTTAATCACAAATAACTTCAACTGCTCATCATACAGCCAGCAAATAATACCTTTCTTTGCCTCAGCATACCCCTTGATATTGTAACTCTTTTTGAACATTGTTAGAACCGCTGGCTTCTTTGTCTTAACAAACCACTGAGCGTAGCCTTCTTTCCATCTCGGCTGTTCTTCCCACTCAGACTCATCTGACACATCCATATCCTTACTCACATTCAAGTTGTCAACCTCTGGAATATCATGTTCTACACTATCATCCACAATCTCACCTTCTTCTATCTCACTATCAATCACAATCTGTTCTCCTATATTTTCAATCTCCTCAACCGTTAACACATCATCATCACCCACATCATCATCATCCACAACCACTACATCTTCACCACCTGATCCACCTGCCGTACCAGTTGACTCCCCCTGAGATGTGGAAGTCCCAAGAGTTTGTTCAGTTCTTGGCAGCTCACCACCTGCACCTTTTGATGCATTGGGATCATCGTCTCTATCATGTCTCTTCTTGGTTCTCAACTCGTCACCCTTGCAGCTCGTCTCCCCCTGAGATGCTAAGAACTGTTTTAAAGCATCAAATAGTTTACCATGCTCAACCAGGAGGGACGATTGGATCTGATTTTCTGCTACAAGTCGCTGGATAGCTTGAGTCTGGATTAAATTGATTCTTGACTGTTCAGCCACTACCCGTTCAAGTGCAGCTATCCTTTTAGAGTCAGACAAGGTAGCATCAAAATCGAAACGCCTATGAGAAACGTCTTGAGCATACGGTGGAGGTATTCCCAAACTGGCTGGAGTATCAGAAGCAGGCTGAATAGTAACCGCGGGTGGTATTGTGACAGTTAACCCCGCAGTAGCAACCAATGTTGACTCAACAAATCTTGCAACAACCTCCGATGGAGTAACAGTAGGAGGTGGCAAGGAAACTATCTCCGGAGCCGAAAACTGAAACGTGGTTGGTGGAATACCAAATGATGATGATGTTGTCACCACGGGAACACTGGAGGTAATCGGTACTGTCACAGTCACAGAAGTAGGAACCATGGTCATACCAGATAACGAGGGTGGAGAGAAACGAACCACCCTTGAGCTTTCACCAACTCCTGACCTCTCACCAGCTCTGACTTTCCTCGATCTTCGTATCAACTTGTCTAACTCCTCCTCATAGTCAGATTCACTGTCATCCGAGTCTCTCTTTCTCTTGCCATGTATTCTTTCTTGTCTGACCAGAATCTGTTGTGCTTCAGCAATATCATCAGTGGAGGAGTCATAATCGGTTCTCTCAGAATCTGCTACAGACGTAGCAACCATAGAAACATTCACACCAGATGCCTCACCTACTGGGGCTCGAACCTCAGCAGCTGGATCAATTTGTTCCATGTCAAAGAACCCTTGGCCACCAAAGGCAGCTTCAAGATCGACCTGTTCTTCTGGAGCTGCAACAGGATCAGCAGGCAGTGCTTGCTGTACAGGTGGTTGAGGAACATCAGCCTGTTGCTGTGCCGGGTCATGAAATTCATCTCCTTGAGGAGCAATATAAGCAGGGTTCACCAAATAACCGAACAATGGAGTGTGCCGCGGACGAAGCTCTGGTTTGCTACGAGCGCTTGACGACCTACATTGCGCAAAGATCCTCTTGCTTACACTCTCAACATAACGAATAGGACGTCGTTGAGGCAGTGTAGGGGCTACATGATTTAAAATCATCTGTAAAAATCTCGGGTACATTAAAAATCTCTCACGAGTGACCGCGCGTCTCTGACGATCGATTTCATAAAACACCATCTGACTGAAGCTGTAGGGCTTGTTATAAGTCAGGGCTGTCATAGCAGATTGCATCGTTGCCCCCATACCGTCAGTACCAGCTTTACGACCCGACATGCACACAATCATCACGTGCATCAAAAAACGCCACTGATCCAGTAAGAATCCCTTTCGCCTTTGAGTGTCACCCGAAGGACCCGAATAGCCCATACGCAGAAATGCACCATCTCTGAATGGAGCTGGAAAATCTGTTGGATCATCTGTAGTTTCAGCCCCGAACTGCAAGGCGACTCTGATTTGATCTGCCGAGAACTGCACCACCTGATTGTTCACTGTAGCGCGCATAACCGGAGGATCAACTCTACAGTCATATTCTACCGTTCGCCAGAAATCTTCAATATTCGGTAGAGAAATGGGGAGAGTTGTAGTGATGGCGTGAAAAATACGTGAGCGAACGAGAAAGGAGATGATCTCACGATAGTCGTCGAAACCACTAGCATCCGGATCCAAAGTGATATACATGTTGTGTCCCAGAAAGAACTGTCGATTTTTGTCACCACCTTTGTCACCACCAGCACCTGCTACGGCAGCCATATCTGCACAACAAACGGTCTAAGTTAGAACTTCGACAAAGCAGATCATAACTTCGCCTGTTACCATGAGCGAAGTTATGATAACATCTTATGTGCAGGCAAAGTTATCCATATGGCGAAGTTGAGTACAACTTCGCCTTAACCTTAACTTCGCCTGATAACAACTTAGAACTTTTAAATAATATTAAGCAGCAGGCGAAGTTGAGTATAACTTCGCCTAACCCTAACTTCGCCTGAGAACAACCAGACTAAATAATTAATTTAAAAATGAGCAGGCGAAGTTGTGCCTAGGGCGAAGTTGAGAACAACTTCGCGAAGCTGAGAACAACTTTGCCTAAACCTAACTTCGCCTGAATCTGAAACGGCGAATAATTTGTATCTGATCAAGGATTAGTTTGAAGAATTTGAGAGTCAAAACATGAAGGGATAGTCCAATCGAGATCTTAGAGGACCAAATGGGTTACAAACACATTAGAAACAGAAAGTTTATCGAGTGTTTAAAGGTTAGCACAAACTATGTCACAAATCGAATCACCAAGGCCTCTGATTATCACAATTAGTATGAATTGCATGTTATCCGAGCCTACACACCTTTAACACGGATTGGAAACAGATAATAATGAGGTTCGATTCGAGTTTTAAGCTCGCCGAGGTTGAAAGAGAGTGTAAGTTCGCTTAGTTTCTGATAATTTGAAAAGTGTTTGACTACGTTGACCCTTATATAGGTTTGAAAATACATGGGCGAAGTTAAGATTAACTTCGCCCCTGTGACAACTTCGCTGGTCCATTAACTTCGCTTAAGGTCAACCATGGTCAACTTCGCCTCTTTACCTTATCACAAGTTCGCCTAACTTAATTTACAAAACAGGCACTTATAAATTTGATCAAAATGCAATTGTCTTTTAAATCCTCCGTTAAAGATTTAAACTTTACGATCAAAGAACCAAGTAACCAAGTTTAAACAATAAAACAAAATATGCAATGAAAATTTTAGTAATTAAATAAACGGGATCAAATTTCAGTCTTGACGAGAACCTGCTTGTTTTAGAAAAGATCCGAACAGGAATCATACTAATTAAGCAGCTGTCACATAGATCCATGTTCAGCGGTATTATGACATAAAGAAACAGGTTGTAAGTAGGTATAAAACTTAGTATGGTTTTCATCGCTTCTGTGATACGGATTAGGTTCAATTAAGCTCAAACTTTAGATGGACATCACATGAGAGATTGTGATGCCTCCTATCTATTCTCAAAGCGTATTTGGCTTTCCCCAAGTCACCCCGAGTTGACTTCGACCCGTAGTGTCTGATTAAACAGTAAGTATATATCGATCATTAGAGTCTTCTTCCCGTTCTCTTTCTTGTCTCTTGATTGATATTTGTAACAACATAAGCTTCCGAAGGCTTAACAACATTTTTTTTAATAAAGACATGAATACAGCTTCAAATTATAGACAACTGCAAGTCCCGAATCTGGATCACTGCAGGTACTTGCCACTATCTTCTCGGGAATCAGAACACTTACGGGCTCGTGTATGACTGGGTAATCACTTTTCTGCCTATCATTCGGAAAGATGTATATGGAGACATGCACAACTCAGAATGATTCTCCACATTAAATCGAGGAGATTTAGTTTGTATCACTTCTACTTTTACGCACCATAAAAAGCTACCATAACATACAATGGCTGTTCTAGAGTCTTTTAGGCCTAATAACTTCACCAGTTAAGCACACAGAATTAGTTTTTTCTATCACTTTCCAAGGTTGGATCAATTTTCTTTTAAACATTGTATTGAAACTTCTTGCGAAGGTATAGACTTGAAAAATTATATCATCTCCCTAAAAATTTTTAAATTCTATCGCCCCGATCAAGTCAAAGTCTTCAGGTAAGCGGCTATCCTGAAGATCCAATGGATCAGCTGGACTGACCACATACGAGTATGTGTCCCTCTAACTAAGTATGAACGACTATTTTTCAGCGAGAGAATAAAAATGCATCATAAACCGCCCGGTCACTTTCAGTCATCTGGTTAATAGCTAACCTCATAATCTACTAGTAGAAGTAAGGACCAAACATATCCGAAGATGTGTCCTTCAAACTGAAGCAACCGACATAATTCTAAGCGATAGTGATGTTTTTTTTAAATAAAAACGAAAAACAAGGTTACTCGGGATTGATCATCCCATTAAGCTCAACAAGATTTTGAAAACGGGATCGGTCAAACGCTTTAGTAAAAAGATCGATGAAATTATCCAAAGAATCAACCTTTTCAAGCACAATTAATTTCTTCTCAGCACAATCCCGTATAAAATGATGACGAATGTCAATATGTTTAGTTTTGCTGTGTTTGACGGGATTGTTAGTTACTGAGATTGCAGCAGTATTATCAATGCAAATAGGAGTTTGAGTGAAATTCAGACCGTAATCGCGCAATTGCTGTTGTATCCAAAGAACCTGGGAGCAGCAGTTCGATGCTGCCATGTACTCTGCTTCGCAGGTGGAAATGGCTACTGAGGTCTGCTTCTTGCACTGCCACGACACCAATCTTCCTCCCAGAAACTGACATCCACCGGTTGTTGACTTCCTGTTCTGATTGCAACCTCCATTGTCAGAATCTGTGTAAGCGACCAAATCTAGTTCTCCCCCTTTCGTGTACCACAATCCCAACTTAGGTTTGCCTTTGAGATACTGCAAGATCCTCTTCACTCCCTTCATGTGAGATTCCTTCGGGCTTGCCTGAAAACGAGCACAAAGACAAACTGCAAACATAATATCCGGTCTAGATGCAGTTAGATACATTAAAGAACCTATTATTGCTCGATATTGGGTGGGATCAACGTCTTCATCACTGTTAGAATCAGCACCCAGTTTGTGGTTGACGCACACTGGAGTATCAAATGGAGTGCTATCGTCCATCTTGAAGCGTTTGAGCACATCATGGACATATTTTGCTTGATGAATAAACATCCCATCTTTCTTCTGATCTACCTGCAATCCCAAAAAGAAAGGCACTTTTCACATCTAACTGGAACACCTTCATCTTTTTGTGTGCAGCAAATGCCAAAAATAGTCGAATTGCCTCCAATCTTGCCACCGGAGCAAACACTTCGTTGTAGTCGATTCCTTCTTGCTGATTGAACCCTTTTACTACCAGCCTTGCCTTGTTCCGTATGATTATCCCTTTCTCATCTCTCTTACATTTAAAAACCCACTTTGTACCAATAGCATTTACATTCTGTGATTTTTCAACTAATTTCCATACTTCCATCTTCTCAAACTGTGCCAACTCTTCTTGCATGGCTTCGACCCACAAGCTATCCTTTAGAGCCATTTGATAGTTCTTCGGTTCAATCTGACTGCTAAAGCAAGTGTACAAGCATTCATTTATGATACCCGTGTTTTTAATGCTTACGTAAACACATGTGTGTTCATCCAAACTTCTTCTTGTTTGAACACCGTCAAACAGACTACCTATCACGTTCTCCAAAGGGTGATTCTTTTGAATTGCAGTAGTCTGAACCGGACCGACTTCCATATTGTTTTCTAAATTCGAAGAGAGTTCATCAGTGGGTGATTGATGTTGAGAGTGAAATGGATTGTAGAATTCTTCTTCAGTAGAGGCAGCAGGAGTATCAACTGCACTCTTTACATTCACGGGACCAAAGAGATCCATGTGAAGTAGGTCTAGGTTACTGACAATTGAGTTAACCTTCTTGGAGTGATGAGGTTTTTTTGTGTTGCTTTCCCTTCTTGCACGACAAGCATTGATCTTCAAAGTTAAAATTCTTCAAGGGAACACCAAGCACCAGCCCATTCTTGACAATGTAATTCATTTTACGAAGATGTATATGTCCCATTCTTCGATGCCATAACTCTGACTCAGACTCAGTTGCCTTTGATAGAAGACATGATTCTTCTGTTGTCATCTCAGTTGACCTCATATCCATTACATACGTGTTCTTTTCTCTTGGAGCTCTCATCACCACCCATGCCTCTGGTATCTTGAAACCACGATAAAGGACGATTGCCTCGTTTTTAGTAAAATGCACCGTGTATTCTTTGTTACAAATCTGAGATACACTCAACAAGTTATGCTTCAACTCTTTCACAAAATTCACCTTTTCTAACTTCATTCTTCCATTTGTCACTGTTCCTATACCACTGATTCTACTTCCACTTTCTCCAGCAAAACTAACCCTTCCTCCTTGAACAGGTTTCCAGTCACGTAACAAATTCTTGTTACCAGTCATGTGCCTGGAACAGCCACTGTCCACAACCCACAGATTGTTTACAGCCCTGTTCGACTGTTCCTGCACAATTAAAGAAAAAGATTAAAATCTGGGGACCCAAGACCTACTGGTCTTGGGTCGATTAAATCTGTTGACCGGCATCCAGTACTTTGGTTGCCCAAAGTCAGTTTGAGGATGATTTCTGTAAGTTCTGAAAGGAAACCTTCTCGAGGATTGACTATGAGGCCATCCAAACCTTAGTGAATTAACTGAATTATAGTTGTTGGTTTGGTAGTTAACTGGGGAAAAATGAGACCGATTTCTTTGAAATCTTGGATTAGTCCAATGTCTGAAATTTGGTGAGTTCGCATTCTTACCAGTATCATAATTAATATTCCTTTTATTCTCGGTTTTCAGAGGCCTCATACCTCTAAATTTTCTCTGGTTTTAGAGGACAATCAGCAATAAGGTGTCCTACTTGATTGCATCTGAAACAACTTCTGTGTTCAACTTTCGTCTCAACAGTTGTTGCAGATGTTGAGGTTGCATTACTACCCGTTTGTCTAACATATGGTGGGACGAACGGGTTTAGGGAAGAATTCTTTTCATCAGGCTTATATTCCTCCCCACATTTTAGTAACACTACCTCTTCTTTTATCTCACCCGATTCGGATGACTTGTCCGAATTAGATGAGACATAGCTAGGAACAGAAATCTCAACATTTGAAATTGGCTTACTCGTTTCGCTCTTATTAACTTCAGTTTCTTTTGTAGAAATTTTGATTGGAACTGTCTGGCTAATCTCAACATTCGCAGATTGCTGATTACTAGGATTATAAGTATAGTTATTGTTATACGGTGGTGGAACTTCAGAAAATCCAATTCCCCCTTTGTTTGCCGGGGAACGTTGAACAGTTATGATGTGATCTAGCATAGCTGATGAATTTCTAAATTGTTCAATTTTTCTGTTTAGTTCCACCACTTTTACCTGGTAATCAGCTATCTGTTTATCTTTTTCAGCAATTAGTTTGGTTTTTTCTTCTAGCACTTCATAACTAAGATCTATTACTTGTATTTTTTCAGCTAGTCTGGCTTTAAGACTTCTGATATCCTTTTCACTAGCTTTTATTTTTACCGAGTAACTGTTTTCTCTAGTTTTAGTGTAGTGATGATCTTCTTTTAACGTTTTAAATTGTGCGTCCAAACTAACAAACTGATCAGTTACTGTTTTCAATTGTTCAGACAGATTTTCACATTGTAGACAATGAAGTTCAGAACTTACCTCAGAGAGATGATCGTTCACTTCTGCCATATATGCTTGATTTTCTCCCGTCTCCCTCTCACTTCCTCCAGTATTAATGTTTACCAAATTAGCCTGTTCGAACACTTCCTCAACGTGTATATTCCAGTTGTATCCACCATTTTGTCTAGATACCATAGACCTATTCTCACTACCACCCCCATTCTGTTGTGCAGGCCTGTTCTGACTTCGTTCGACTCTCTCATTTGTACATTCCTTAGCAAAGTGACCATTTTGTTAACAGTTGTAACATCGAACCTTTGATTTATCAAACCCTGGTCTTTCTCCAACGAACTTTCTACATTTTTTCTTCATGAATCTCTTTACCCTTCTTACTATCATAGCCATCTGCCACTGTAGGTCCATCTTTTCCAAATCATCAGCATCAGTCTGATCATAGTCTTCATCCAATGTTGCAGGGTCGACTATTTTACCTTTGATGTAGTTCTCATAAGATGCAATGAAGGATGCATAGAGAGCAAACTGTTGTTCAGCTGATTTAACACTCATGGGCATCTGTGAGTAGTTGTAGCTCGGAACATTTGACGAGAAATTTCCAGTTGTGGCTTGAGGTTTTGAAGGATTACTACCTCCAGCTACGAAACATACGTCGCCATCCATATTGAGAATCACATGACCATCTCGAGTTGAGTTTGAGTTTGATTCTCCCTTTGAGTAGTAGGCAGAGGATTCTGATTTTGAACTTGAACTTGGAGTGACTTTCGCACCATACATTCCCGGATCCTGAACCTGATCAGTTGGTGTCTCCTTCCGAACCATGTTAAGTTCAAAATTTCGTAACTTATTGACTGCTGTTTCCAAATCAATATTGGCAAAGTCTTTATCCTCTCTCATCAAAACCGTGTACATTTCCCACTTCGGTGGAAGAGCATCAAGAAGTTTCTCTACTATCTCTTCTTCTTTGTATTCAATGGAGTAATTACTAAGTTCGGTCATCAGGTGATAATATCTTGTGATGATATTGTCAAGTGATTCATTTTTCAAATACTTGGATACAAAGAATTGGGTTTTTAGTAGCTTTGTCTTGGAAGCACGTATCCCCACATTACCTTCATATCGATTTTCTAGTGCTTCCCATAGCTCTCTAGCGGTTTTGTACTTCTTGAAGGTATGAAGAATCTCTTGTGGAAGAGCCATTGTTATTGCTGCATGAGCTTTACTTTCTGCCTCATACATTTTCTTTTCCTTCTCTTCCATCTTATTGTACTTCTTAATTTGTTCACGACCTTCAAACAAGGATGTTGGTGGAATGTATCCATCTTTTATGCAGACCCACATCTTAGCATCTTGATACTTCACATACTGTTCAAACCGGTCTTTCCATGTAACGAAATCGGTACCCTTAAGCATTTTTGGAGCTTTGGTTGCGGAACCGGCTTCTACCTCCATTTTTACCAGTTCTGTAATGTTTATTGAAGTCATGGTTGAGAGAAACATGACTCGAAATACAAAGAAAGTTTTTTTTTATTTATAAATAGTAACCAGGTAGCGAAGTTATATTAACTTCGCTTGATCTTAACTTCGCTTGATCTTATAAGTTCGCTTAAACCCTACAAACGATGACGGCAACTTCGCCTGATGAACACAAGGTTTTTGCAGGTTTTATTGGACGTATTGCGAGGTATGCGAAGGTGTAATGGGTTATATTTGATGGTGGGAGATGGGTAAGACACAAAAACTAGGTATTTCAACATAAACTCGTTCCGCGAATAGTCGAACGGAACGATCTTAGCACCCGTGTGATAATCCCGAACCACACAATCACGAGCAAATGCTCTGATACCAATTGTAGGTTCCCAACTGGATCTACACAGGAGTATCTCGTAACACGAGGGTGCGGAATCCCCACGTAATACGATACGAGCGTAAGATATGTAATACGTTGAACCGATAAGCAAACACACATTACAATACTAATAAACACGATTGTATTGCAACACTTCAACACGTGATCTCAAATCACAAACACACGTTCTGGAAAACTTAAACAACCAAAGCCGAAGTTGAGGTTTATATAACCTCGACAACTTCGCCTAACATACTAGGCGAAGTTTTCACAACTTCGCTTGTCTCCAAGTTCGCCTACATCCCAGGCGAACTTGTGTAGAATAATATTCAAAACCAAAACAAACAATCTAACACGATTACAGACACATACAAAACACTAGATACTGAACTTCTGACATTATGCACCAACAAGATGGTAAGGGGGATTGAAGCTCATTTCCGACCAATAATTACTAATAATCCCTCTCTGGTTGTTATTCCTCATACGCAACAAGGAAGGACATTTGAGGTGAGAACCAATTCCCTTTAGAGTCTACCAAAGTATAAGGGTCTAGCAACGGAAGAACCTTACTTTCACTTAGAGGCATATGACTCAATTTGCAACACGATTGGGGGTCAAGGGTTTTAGTCGAATGAGGTTAAGTTGGTCTTGTTCCAATTTTCTTTGGAAGATAAGGCAAAGAGATGTTTTTACACATTGCCCCCACATCCATTTATACTTGGGCCGAGATGCAACAAAGATTCTTGGAAGAATTTTACACGGCTCAAAAGACCAATGATGCAAGAAGGAGTTTGAGAACTTTCCAACACAAATCGGGTGAAATGTTTCATGAAGCATTTGAGAGGTTTAATATGATGATTAAAATTTTTCCGCATCACGGTATTGCTATTTTGGAATTGTTGAATGCGTTTCATGAGGGGTTGAGTATGGAAGATGAACGGGATATGAGATCAATCACAAATGGCACATTTGGTACTAACTATGAACAAGATGATTGGGCTGTAAGGTCCAAGATGGATCTTTCAATATGATATCAACTGATCTTGATATTGGTGCAGAAATCCAATAAAAGATGATTCAAGATAATGAATAATAACACGTAAGAACACACGGGAATGCTTCAAAACACACGTTATATTAAACGTCAGGTGCTTAAGCACGATACAATACTCGTTCACTATAACAAGGTGAACGGACAAAATACCAACTAAATGAACAACCAAAACCCTATACAATGAGTTCTATAAATGGATTACCCAACATACTATCCCAACCATAGCCCAAAGCCCACCGAGATCCATAAGGATCTTGGTTTACATACAAAACCCAACAACTAAGTACAAACCATTTAGTGTAGGCCCAACAATCTCCCCCTTGGTTAGTAGCTTGGTTCTCAGTCATGCTCCATGTAATCAATGTCAGCGTCCTGTAAAGCACCTGTCCAAAACTTAGTTCTGATGATGGAGGCTGCCATGCTTATGTATTCTTTTTTTTGCGGCCACTTCAAAAATCGGGTCTGCTATTATCTGAAATATACTTAGGGTCTTGATATCTTTCTCCCCAAACTTTAGCAAATCTCTTGGATCAACGAATCTTAATTGCCCTTTGCCCTTCTGTAATTTGACATCAACTGAGGCAGTTGCACTATCAAACATCTAGAATCTCATATTGTCCAATGTACCATCTTGAATGGCGTCAGGCACAGGAATATGGGTGGCTTTCTTTGTTTCGGGCCACATGACGTTCACTATTGTCTTTCCAGTTCGTGGATCTCTAACTCCTTTAGCCTTCTTCAAAAACGATTCAGCGGTCTTCATATTTGGAAATCAAGTCTCAACTTGACGACGTATAAAGGTCTAGAAGCCAGTCGCCCGCTTGTCATGGGTTGGATTATGGAAAGGAGCATATGTTAGATCACTGAGGTCCACCTTGGTTCAGGACCCAAAGTCCTCATCTTTTTGTAGTATTCTGTGCTCCTAGACTTTCTTTTAACCCACCGCATATTTTTGTCAGCATCAAAACCCCAAGATACAATTTCAAAACGAACACCATATTTATCTGAGAATCCTTTAGGAAAGATGACAATGAACCTGTCTGGATGATCGGATGACTCAATGTTCTGATTGGATTTTTTCATCGCCAACAGCTTCTTCTGAACTCTATCTGATTTCCCTTTGATAATTGGAGGTGCAGACATATATTGTTTCAGCGTTTCAGATTCATCTATGTTTGCAGCTGGATGAACACTTGAGTTGCCACCTTGATCAACTTGAGTTGTTCATGGAACTACATCATCACCGCTCTTAAATTCATCTCCAAACTTTTGAATGAGTTTTTGCTAGAGGTCTATGTACATAATAGTCAATCCTCACATGTTGGATTGGAGCTCTTTGATCTTAGAATCTTTATCGGAGTTACTGGCTTCCATTTCTTGAATACGAACATCTTTGATGACTGAATCTTGTTCGAGTTCAAAGACTCGACATTGTAGCGCTTGTACGTCAACCGGAGCATCCTCAAGAACAACTCACTTACCCTTTTATTGTATATATGATTCTTGCATAGCAAGAATTTGAGCAATCTTGTAGGAGGTACCAAAACTTGACTGACCCTAATTTACTGGGCCAGATGAGCTAGAAGGGACATCGGTATGTTGAAAGTCAGCCTCAAGGTCAAACTCATGAGCAAAATCTTCAAAAATATGATCTTGAGTTTGAGGCTCAGCGGTGGATAGGCTTGGATCAACATGAGTCTCAGGAACATTCGACTCAGGTTGATGTTGTTGTTGTTGTTGTTGTTGTTGTTGTTGTTGTTGGCTTGTTGTGTTTGTTGGTGCGTCTTCAGAGACCAGCACACCAGATCTCGGATCTTTCTTCCTTCGTTTTTGTAGAATAAGATCGGCGGCTGGTTATTCAACAAAGTCTTCATCAAGATTTCCAAAAACTGCCTGAGGAGGCTTCAAAGCAGTTGACTGAAGTAATTCCTTAAACTTTTCAAAGTCTTGTAACTGTTCAGTAGTCGGAGCAGTCTCTGAGTCACGGTATTCATCTTCCAAATGTGGCACATTATGTTCCTCATCTTCATCATCAGAGTTGATTTCATGTGTAGCAGTGGGCCTTGAAACTGGTGCCACGTGCTCCTCAACAACTTGAGCCACAACCGGTACAGTCTCTGTTTCAGTAAACCGGCCAAATTTAACCAAAGCATGAAGGCCCTGATAAACAATCTTTGATCCTTTCCTGGATTGCTTCATTAACCCAAAAGTGTTGGGTCCCATCAACTTCATATCTAATGTTTCGACAGATTTGACAATGTTAGTGTAATGTAAGTCAAAAATCTTTTGTAAATATCGAGGATACATGAGAAACATCTCCTTCTTCTTTCCTTTCAAGTTGCTCATCATCTCATCGAAAACAAACTTGGAATAGTTGTAATTCCAATCCATGATCAGAGCAACTATGGCCGGCATCTGAGTGTTTCTTATTTCATCGGAACCTCCCTTTCTTCCCAAAACACATGAGAAGAACGTGTGTATCAAGAATCTCTAGTATGGGTGAAACATTTTCTTGATTGCCGGAGGATAGGTTCCCTCGTAACCCATTCTTGTAAGCACCTCGGAAACAACAGTAGTTGTGTATTCCGTTGGGTAATCAGGTTGATCCCCAAATAAAAGAACCTCGCGTATAATGTCCTCTGTGATGACGACCGGCTTCTTTTGCACGGTGGAGTCTATAGAAACAACTCTGCCTGGTCCTCGTTGGTTGATCGAGGCATTTTTCTAAAAATCAGATATTGTATTCTTGCAAATGATGGTATTTTCTCGTAAAGCGTGAGAAATCCGACAGGTGTTGAGACCAACGATCGTCGATTTGAACGCCTTGTGAATCAATGGTGGATCAAATAGATGTCCAGCTATATTATGAGTGTCCACAAACTTTAAGGGATCCTAATCAGCCATTACTGCAACAAACGAGTCAAATTAGTAAATATGTACATGACTTGAGTGACATTTATAACTATGAAGTCATAATTATCAAATTATAAAACTGAAGTGCCAATGATGACAAAACCATATTAGGTGGACCATAAATGAAAAATAATAACAACATTATAATAGATTTTGGTCCAGGAATGAGTTCTCTGTCCACAGGGGAGATCTCGGTCAAATAAAGTAGTTTTCGATCAAGGATAATGTTCTCTGTCAAGAATAACCGAGAACATGAGTTCTCTGTCAAAGCCAGGGGATCTCGGTCAACGAAAGTCAACCGATAACCCTTTTGATTGGCCATGAGTTTTCGGTCTGACAGGCTGGAGACAGAGAACCCATTGAGTTCTCCCTTGAGATTTGTGCAATCCTTTCCAAAACTACCGAGATCCCCATTAAACCTACAACAAAACCTTTGAGTCCATAATAGTTAACCCTAACTCGTTCAATCAAAATTTCAATCAAGGATCTTAACAACCCATGACCCCTTGTTCGTCTATTAGATCCGTCTATCCATTTATTCGTCCTTCCTTGAGAACACAGTTCATTGAGTATCACAAAAACAATTAACTTGAGCTTGGGTTCATTTACCCGTGAGTCAAACAAACACGAACACCAATAGAAGCTTAATGTGAGTGGTTAAGCAAGAACGGATTTTCAGCCAAATGATAGTTCAGAGAGAGATAGATCTAAAAAAAATTTAAAGTGACACCAATAATGGTGTTAGAAAACCCTTTTAAACTCCAACCTATGTGGGCGGAAAACCCATAAGGATTCAAATTAGAGAAGGCCAAACATAGAACAAGCCCAATACCAATATCCAACAAATCCAGTAGACAGATTCTAAGCCCAAAACAGTTTAATCACATTGAAGACAGCCTAGTTAGAACACACGTTTCGAGGAGAGTAGTTTCGAGATAAAACAAATAGAACAAAAAAATATTAAAAATAAATTAAAAAAAAACAAAATAATAAAAAAATTAACACGAAATACCAATCCTTTTGAATTTTGCAAATTGGGATCGAATTTCAGTTTTTATTGAAACACCGCCTTTTGTGAAAATATCCGAGCATGAAATCATATTGCTTAAGATGCTGTCACAATGATTCATGTTCAGCATTATTATGACATAAAGAAACAGGTTGATAGCAGGTACAACAAACTTAGCATGATTTTCATTGTATCAGTGATATGAGTTAGGTTCAGTTCGACATAAAGCTTAGATGGACATCACTTATGGACCTGTGATGCCTCCTATCTCTTCTCAAGGCATATTTGGCTTTCCTCAGATCACCCCAATTTGACTTCGACCCCTTAGTGCTTGATCAATTTTTCTTTAAGAAAGCGATAAAACTTTGAACTTTAAGCCTGTTGAAGGATAACAGCACATATTAAATACGTACTTAACTACTCAACAAATTTTATTTTATTTTTTTTTATTTTTTTAATAACAATAACAAGCACTTGTAAGTCCCAAATCTGGATCACTACAGTAAGATAGCACAATATTTTTGGTGATCAAGACACTAACGGGCTCGTGTATGATTGGGTAATTGCTTTTCTGCATATCATTCGGAGAGATGTATATAGAGACATGCACGTGTCTTCAAAATGACTCTCCACAATAAGTTCAACATATTTAGTTTATATCACTTCAACTTTTACGCATCATGGAAAGCTACCATACAAATCAATGACTGTTCTAGAGCCTTTTAAGCTTAATAACTTCACCCGTTAGGCACACAAAAGCAATTTATCTATCATTTTTCAAATGTTAGATCAATTTTCATTTGAAAATATATGAAGCTTCTAAAAAGCTGTTAACTGAATAATCATATCATTTCCCAGGGAGTTACAGAAGACACACATGTTAAGAACTAAGTCACCCTTGTCACCCTTCAGTTTTCAGGTAAATGGCTATCCCGTATGACCATTAGTGGTTAACAGGACCAAAACACATACGAGAATACATGTCCCTCCAACTTGGAACTACCGACATAATTTTAAGTGAAAGAATTCAAAACACAAAAGCACATCACAATCGCCCCAGATGCTTTCAGTCTTTTGATAAATGGCTATCCTGTTGAATCTGCAAGTAGATCACCGGACCAAACATACGCAAGTATATGTTCTTCAAACTTGAGCAACCGACATAATTTTAAGCGAGAGTGAATCTTGAAAAACGTAACCAAAACCCTTTTTTTAAACACGCACAAACACTATTTTTGGCTTTTTAATTTTTCTCCCCTTAAATCGCCCAACTAGAGCGAAAAGCCTTATTGCGTTGCGGCCCTAAGTAGCTATGGGGTGTTGATGTACTTGGAACCTAGACCGGTTACCTGAGTACGGCGGTTCGGTAGCCGTTCAATGATCAAACTTTTAATCAGGTCGAAAAATGATTGCCGGTGGGTAGAACCAAGACTCATTTTAGCCAAGAGCTTACTTTCACTACTTATTTAGCTGGAAGTCGATCCGGGCAAGTGTTTGGATCTATTATGACATAGCCAGGAGGCGCTCAACGGACCTTTTGGATCTTATACCAATTCTCCGCAATAAACTGCGGGCACACGCGTAAAGGCATGCTTAGTTCGGTTAAGAACGGCGATGATTCAACCGCTTAGCCTAATGATCGTTAGCCGATAAGAGCGATGAATAAGGGAGGGTATATTTCTCCGACGAGCTCGATGACCACGAAAAAGAGATGAGGGCTTTCCTAGGCCTTGTACAACTATAGAAACTGTGTACAAGTTTACACCCAAAAAGACTCAATCCTCAAAACGAAACATTTTAAGAAAACTCACAAGCACATTAAATTTTGGCTGTTCCGACCGGTTTTGTAAATAAATCCACATTATTATCAGTGTGAACTTGTTCAAGATGAATCAATTTTCGGTCGTAACAGCCACGAATAAAATGAATTTTAATATCGATGTGCTTGGTTTTAGATTGTTGAACCGGATTCTTAACAATTGCAATTGCAGCATCATTATCACAAAAGATAGGGGTGTCAAGAAATTCCATACCGTAATCCAGCAGTTGGTTTTGCATCCAGATAACCTGAGAGCAGCAAGCTGATGCAGCAACATACTCTGCCTCGACAGTCGAAGTGGACACCGTTTGTTGTTTCTTACACTGCCATGAAACAAGATGATCTCCTAAAAACTGACATCCGGCAGATGTGGATTTCCTTTCAATGTCATCTCCACCATAATTGCTATCAGCAAAAGCATAAAGATCAAATTCTGAGTTTTTGGGATAGCAAATACCTAAGATATCTAAAAATTCGTTTAACATCAATTAAATGAGAGAGTTTAGAATTAGCCTAGAAACGAGCACATTGGCAAACTGTAAACCTAATGTCAGGACGACTAGCGGTGAGATACATCAGAGACCCGGTCATCGATCGATAGCAAGTTTGATCTACGGGACTCCCTTCCGGATCAGATGTCAGGAGTGGTCTTTCCGCCATAGGAGTAGTAGCACTCTTGGAATCCTGAAACTCAAATTTTGCAAGCATATCCTCAACATATTTCCCTTGATGCAGCAAAATTCCCGTCGAGCTCTGACGAACTTGCAACTCCAGAAACGTAGTCATTTCTCCCAATGAGCTCATCTTAAATATTTTCTTCATTACTTATTCAAATTCTATACACAACTCATCACTGGTGGATCCAAAGATAATGTCATCCACATTAATCTGAACTGGGATCAAATCTTTCCCGACAGTTTAAGGAACAGAGTTTGATCAATAGTTCCCCGTTGTAACCATGACCCAGAAGATGAGTTGTCAGCGTAGCATACCACGCCCGAGGGGCTTAATGAAGCCCATTCAATGCTTTGTCTAACTTGTAGACATGATAGGGTTTCTTGGAATTAACAAAACCCGGTGGCTGATCCACGTAGATCTCTTCTTTGACTTTGACGTACAAAAACGTGGTCTTAACATCCATCTGATATACCGTGAACCCCATGAATGATGCATAGGCCAGAAAAATTCTGATGACCTCAAGTTTAGCTACTGGAGCATAGACTTAAGTGTAATCTAACCCTTCAACTTGACGAAAAACAAGAATTACCAACTGTGCCTTGTTTCGAACAATAACCCATGTGTCATCTTGCTTGTTTCGGAAGACCCATCTCGTATCAAGTGCTTTCTTTCCTTCTGGTAACTCAACCAATATCCAAACTTTCAACTTATCAAATTGATTCAATTCTTCATGCATAGCATCTACCTAACTTGGTTCCTGAAGGGCCATTTCTGCCGTCTTTGACTCAATATGAGAGATGAAACAGGAAAACAAACAGCTGTTTATGTGCCATGTCTGACTTCTGGTGAAAACACCCATTTCAAGTGGACCTATGACATTCTCAATTGGATTATTTTTCTAAATCCTCGATGGAACCAATTGATCGGAAACATCACCGGTAGAGTGCAGGTTTGACATATTTACATCAACATCAGTGAGAGGGTTCTTCCATCCAGAGGTCGATGTACTATGTGAGTACGAGGTGCTTGCGACATATTCATTTGGAATGACATCGAGAAATAGTGTGCTCCCAAAAATTTGACGAATAGGACTCTCCCCCTCAACCGTTGATGATGGAGTTAGAGAAGACGTTGTTTTTGTGATCGTTTATGGTTGATCGACAGGTATGGACGGGGTGACATCGATTGGTTATGTCAAAGCATCATCCAGAACTGGTGATATATGAGATACGGCATGTTGATCTTCTTTCTCAGTGTCTACGGAGGCATCACCTGAGACGTTTGAGTTAGTGACTGGAAGCACGTTGAACGGTTTGAATAGTTCATTGTAGTCGAACAACCAGTCAGGACCGACACGAGCATTAGTTTCGTTTTCCTCCAACCAACGAACATCGTATGACTCCAGAATCTGCTTAGTCAATTTATTTAATACTCTGTAGGTAGTACGACCAGCATAACCAACAAAATAACGGTCATCAGCTTTTGCCCTAAATTTTGGAGTTGACTCAAGATTCAGTAGAGTATACGGGCAACCAAATGCTCTGAAATATGCAACGGTGGGCTTATGACCATAGACAATCTCATGTGGAGTTTTCATTTGTGACTTGTTGATTATCACCCGATTCTGAACGTAGCATGCTGTATTAATAGCTTCAGCCCAGAAAAATAATGGCAATTTGGAGTCACACAACATGGTTCTTGCCACTTCGATAAAAGTTATGTTTCTTCTCTCAGCCACACCATTCTGTTGTGGTGTACGAGCTGAGCTGTACTGACGAAGCACCCCTCTTTCTAAAAAAAATGATTCAATAAGGCATTCTTGAATTCCGTACCGTTGTCGCATCGGATGCCCTATAGCTTCAGGTTAAGCTGATTCTCCATAAGTATTGTGAATCTCTTGATGAGCTCTGCAGTTTCACTCTTATTGGACAAGAAAAACACCCAAGTAAAATGTGAGTAGTCATCAGTAATAACAAGACAATAAGAGCTACGAAAAAGACTCAAAACATGAACCGGACCAAAAAGATCCATATGAAGCAATTGAAAAACCGATGAAATGGTATTAATCAATTTTGGCTTATGAGTTTTCTGATGATGTTTACCCAAAGCACAAGCCACACATTTTTCAATAGTAACAAAATCTTTAATGGGTAAGACACGAACCAAATCATTTTTAGCAAGACGGTTAAAGTTTTTCATATTTGTATGGCCAAGACGACGATGCCAAAGCATGGCATTATGTTCTGACACTTTTGAAAACTAGCAGGTTATTTCATCAGGAACATTTTTATTCATTTTTGTGATCGAACAAGAATCCAGTCTTCTGGTATGATGATACCAGGTTTCAAAATCAAACATTCTTTCTTAGTAAAATGAGTTGAAAATCCTTTATCACAGATTTGTGACACGCTCAACAAACTGTGTTTCAATTCTGGAACAAAATTAACATTTTTGAACTTCAAAACACCGTTACTTACATTACTCTTCTGAGTGATCCTTCCCTTTTCTTCTACCGCAAAGGACACATACCCACAATTAAAAATTTGAATGTCATGCAGTTGGGAAATGTCTGTTGTCTTGTTCCTGGAACAGCCACTATCAACATACCAAGGTCTGATGATATTCATCCATAGCTGTTCCTACACGATGTGCGAGATCAGTTAGATTCTGGTACCCGGGGTTACACTGGGTGACCCTGACTCATCTAAGGTTGTCACAGGTTGCCATGACATGTTCTTCGATCATCTAACATTGAATTCAAAGCCTATTTTGCCGGAGATTTAGACAACCATTTATGTCTACCATTGTAAGATTTAGCATTATGTGTAGGAATGGATGACTTGGTCTCCGATACTTGAGGGTTCGTTTTTGCCTTTTTCACTTGTTTCGGTTTAGAATTCGTGTTTGTACTGGGAACCAAAACAACTTTTCTACCCTCTTTATGAAACACATTGGGTTTGGTCTGATGAGGACTAAACCTGCCAGATTTGTTTATGTTCCAATCACCGTTAGAGGGATTAGCCTGATTGTGCCTAAAGTTTTAGTCTGTAAGCATTATAAGGCATATAAGGCATATTCCTCTGATAGAATCCATAATAAGGAACATATGGACGATGTGGAAAACTTTTGGCAATATGACCAGGAGTGCCACAATTAAAAAAAGTTAGACGTTTAACATAGAAGTTATTTTGGGAAACTCCTTGTCTGGACCGGTTGTGTGGACCAGCTTGCTTAGCATGATGTTCACCACCTTGTTTATCATTAGAGCATCCCTCTTTGACAGACTTAGGCGGTGAATACTTGTTGAATTTTTTTGAATTTTTAATTTATTAGAAACAACATTATTAGAATTCAAAGTCTTAACAGAATCAACCACACAAGAGTCCTTTCTCTTAAAACCAGAGCCCACACAAACAGTCGGAATAACAGAATTTAAGGTAGGCAGTTTTAAAGAAACATCATAATCAAAGTCTTTATTAAAGGAAACACTGGAGTCATCATCCTCATCAGTCCATTAATGATTACGTTTTCTGCACACGAAGTAAACACATTAAAGTCGTTCACTTTTGAAGTGAATGCAATATTCTCCACTGATTCGTTCTTTTCACTGTTAGCAGGTTTACCATATTTCATATCTTTGATCTTTTCTTCCTGCTCTTTAGTAAGAGGAAGACCTGTATAGTTGTCATTATATGGTGGGGGTACCTGACTATATCCTATACCATCACCTTCATTCTCTTTCCACCATAACTGATTTTCAATCATGGAATTAACTACCTTACTAGAAACATCAAATTTCTTAAAATCAAATTCAGCCCTTTTAAATTTCTCAGTTAGATTAAAAACCTCTAATTTAGCGGCTTCTAGTTCAGCATTTAATTCATCAATTTTCTGTTTGGCGTCAAGATGATGACAACATTTCAGACTGAAATCGGATTTTAGTTTTGAAAAATCCTTTTTCTGTGCCTCTGTTTTATCCAAATACGCTTTTTCAATTTTCTTAAGTTTATGATTTTCGGATTTTATCATTTCCATATCTCTAAGCATGTTACTGTTATGGGTTTTGTAAATATCTAACTTATCAATACAAGCTTGAGAACATGGTGAATAGCTTACCTCAGACGAGCTGGGAGAAGTGAATGCCATGAATGCGAATTGGCGTTCCTTGACTTGTTCCTCAGTAGCATTTTCCTCTTCAATCTTTTCCACATGAGCAAAATTAGCAGTTTGATTGTTCAAGTTGAGAGCAGCCATCTGATCATTCCATGTGAATTGTTGAGAAACCATACCCCTTTCACCATCACTTGAGCTACTTCCAGCTTCTCCTCTAGCATTACCCACGGGAACCAGTACCCTTTCCATGTTTCCTGCTTTGACTGGATTGGTGCTCTCACGAGTAAAGTGACCCGGCTTGTGATAGTGGTAGCACCTCAGAGTGTCTTTGTTAAAACCCACCTTCTGATTATTTGGCATGTTCCAATTATTTCTTCCGGTTCTCTTAGTAAATTTCTTGGCCCGAAACACTGACATTGCGATTTGCCAAGAGATATCCATTTCCTCTACATCATCAGGATGAATTTGATCAAGTTCTGCAGCCACTACGGGTTGAACCAATTCTCCAGCAAGGAAAACATTGTAACAGTTCATGAATCCCTCCATTAAAGTGATGTTCTCTTGAGTTTCTTTTGAAATAACGGGTGTCTGACTGAGATTCTGACTGGTAGAAACACCGGATGACTGGGCACTAGTGGTGGATTGACCAGGTTTAGCAAAGAAAACTAGTGCAGGTTGTGGTAAGACATGAGAATATTGGCCCTGACCTTGAGTGGACTTAAACATGGAGAAGTTTGGTTGATGTTGAAATTTATGTTGTCCCTGAGTGGTCTTGAAAATGGAGAAACTATCTTGGGAGATGAGAGCGTTGTTAGAAGCAACATTGTAACCGGCTGCACTGTAGGAGTTTGCATGGTTAATAGCATGCTGCTTGTCATCCATGTCACATGCTTTGATGTTGGTCATAACCTCATACAGTGTCAACTTGTTGAGGTCTTTAGTCTTCTTAATGACAACAACGTTCATGTCCCAACTTTGAGGTATGAATTCACCAATTTGTTGTTAGTTTCAGCAGCTGTTAAGTTGATGTCAGCAGATCTCATTTCAGTCACAAGAGCAATGAACCTTTGAAGCTGAGTTTCTAATGACTCTCCCAGAACATGATTAAACATGTTGAATTTTTGTCTTAGTAAATCTTTACGACTTCTTTTCATATCTTCGTTTCCTTCATACACCTCAATCAGGGCTTCCCACAGTTCTTTAGCTGATTATAGTTCTCTAAAACCCATGGCAATCTCAGGTGAGAGTGCCATAGTCAAGTTTGAGAGAGCCTTTTCATCCTCTTCCATTTTAACAAGATCCTCATCATCATACATAGCAACAGGCTTCACGGAAATCTCAGTAGAGTTTTCCTTCTGGTAGGTGATGACTTGAGGACCCCTGACTATGCTTCTCCGTATTTTAGAATATTTCATTTTAGCATATTTTTTTAAATGAAACTTCCACTCACTAAACCTTGTGAGACAGCAGATGGGGCACTCGAGTAGTGGTCCCCATGATGGAGTACAACTCCTGATGAAGTGATGCATTAGATGACCCATTAATATTACTTAGTTGATATATCACAATGTTGACAAGTCCAAGTGCAATTTAGATCCAAACAGTTTTAAAAGTCCAATACACAAAAGCCAAGATCCGATTGATTAGACCCAACTGAGATTACTGTATACGTTGACCGAGAACAAGAAGCGTTGACCGAAAACTGAACACGTGGACAGAAAACCAGAGTTGTTGACCGAGAAACAGTATAGTTGACCGAGAACCCAGAATATTGACCGCGAATAGGATACGTTGACTGAGAACCCAGAATATTGACCGAGAACTGAAACACTTGACCGATAACTACTAGTCTTTGGCCGAAAACGCTGATTCTCGAACCGAAAACAAGCAAACTTGGCCGAATACACATAAAACTCTTGGTCAATGGCCGAGAACTACTAATTTCAGCCGAGATCTGAATTACTTGATTAAGATTTGAAACCAACTTGTTGGTTCAGCCGGGACCGAGACGATCCGAGCGCGTTCGAGACGGAAGGTTTGATAACCAAAGACGGATAGAAACAAACACGAAACAAAAGATTTCATTGATAAAAACGAAAGATTACATGCTTGTTTAAACACTGAAATCACGATCTATGGCAGGGGGAGGTCGAGCATGGCCTCCCCCCTCATCCGGACAGCACCTGGGCTCCGGGCACGCAAATCCTTAAACTCTTACCTGTTCACGCCTGAAAGCTGGTATTTATACCCGCTGCCATTCGGTCAGGACTCATTCGATCGAATGAGTCATATTCGATCGAATGGCAGACTCATTCGATCGAATCAGAAACTCATTCGATCGAATGAGTATCCATTGAAAATGCTCTTTCAAATGGATCACTTTCAGCGTGAACCACTACCTAGGTGTACAGCATACAACATAAACATTCTAAACTATTCGCCAAGCGACGGCCACACAATGTGCACCAACATATTCCCCCTTGGACGTTGCTTGCGAATTGCTGTAGACACCTCTTGCAATCTTCAGTCAAATCTTCTGCTATATCTTGATAATCACGTTGAAGAATACCATCATTGCAGCAAGATTCCCCCTTAGACTGAACTCTCGGTTAATGATGCAAAGTGTTCTCCATTGCTGACATCTTCAAACAAAACAATCTGTTTAAAAACAACCAACTATAGAAATTCCCCCTCAGACGTTGGCGTGTATCCCAATATATAGACGTGTAAGCTCATATCGTCTTCCGCTGACTTAATAATGTATTGGGCAATCTTTGATGAGGCTTCCGATCCACAGCTACTCCCCCTAAACAGATTAGTTTGTATGCAGATTCATCATCGGAGACAAAGACACATCATTAACTTCGTGATTGCGAATCACCATTCTTCAACAGGATGCAGAAGTTGCTTTTGACAGTACTTCGTTGACTTCTTCAACAGTAGCAGCTTCTGCAGGAATTGTTGAACTTGGAAATGATTGAGGAACATTTGACTCTTTTGCTTGATCCTCCTTAATCTCCACTGATGACATCTTCAGAATGCGGAAAATAAATTAAACTTGGTTGGCCCATAAATAGTCAGATGCTCCTGACTACCCCACAATAACTCATCAGTAATCACTTTTCTCTGTTCTTCTGTGTTCTTATAACAATCACCACTGTAGAAGCTCAATGAACAAGGGGTTATCCATTAAACTTGTAAACGATAATTCCTTCAGGTGATTGTGCTTTGTTCATTGCCCTAATTTGCAGCTTTAACCATTAAACATTTAAACGCTCTGACTTTCCCGGCAAATATCAGTGAAAAATTTCACTATCACCAAAACTTTTCTGGATTGTAATCAACTTGTATAGGATGTCCAGAAAAATCTTCATCACTGACCCGAAAATTAACCGAAAATTTCCCGGAAATTTTGTTGAAAAAATTTTATTTTTGCCAAACTTTTTCAGAAGACTTCCTGACTGATAAAAATGGCTTGGGCAAATTTTCGTGTAAGCGGGAGTTCCAAACTTTTTTTTTTTTTTTTTTGGTCTGGAACATGTTCGATCGAATACAATCTGATTCGATCGAATGAAGAACTGGTTCGATCAGCTATTTGAATTTGACACTTTGAGCGGGAAAACCAGTTCGATCGAATACAATCTGATTCGATCGAATGAAGAACTGATTCGATCAGCTATTTGAATTTGACACTTTGAGCGGGAAAACCAGTTCGATCGAATATAATCTGATTCGATCGAATGAAGTCAATCGAATGGGTGGGAAAACTGGCGTTTGAATTTGAACTTTTGAGCGGGAAGACCAGTTCGATCGAATACAATCTGATTCGATCGAATCAGCCAATCGAATAGGCCTATTCGATCGAATGGGGAACTCGTTCGATCGAATGGACTGATTCGACTCCTTCAACACCAGCACAGAAAACGCGAAGAACACGAAGAACACACCAACTTTTTAACATCCAGAACGCATAAAATCAAGAGCTCGGCTTGCTAGATCGGTTGTTAGACCTTTCTAGCGGTAACCGTGGCTCTGATACCAATTGTTGGTTCAGCCGGGACCGAGACGATCCGAGCGCGTTCGAGACTGAAGGTTTGATAACCAAAGACGGATAGAAACAAACACGAAACAAACGATTTCATTGATAAAAACGAAAGATTACATGCTTGTTTAAACACTGAAATCACGATCTATGGCAGGGGGAGGTCGAGCATGGCCTCCCCCCTCATCCGGACAGCACCTGGGCTCCGGGCACACAAATCCTTAAACTCTTACCTGTTCACGCCTGAAAGCTGGTATTTATACCCGCTGCCATTCGGTCAGGACTCATTCGATCGAATGAGTCCTATTCGATCGAATGGCAGACTCATTCGATCGAATCAGAAACTCATTCGATCGAATGAGTATCCATTGAAAATGCTCTTTCAAATGGATCACTTTCAGCGTGAACCACTACCTAGGTGTACAGCATACAACATAAACATTCTAAACTATTCGCCAAGCGACGGCCACATAATGTGCACCAACACAACTGAATCCCGTAATAAGGGATTCAAACTTTGTTTCCAAATTGACCAAATCTCTACCAAAATTGCTCTTTTCTTCATCTATGATCAGGAACTCGCCGGAAAATAAAAAGACCATCAAACCTTTATCTTTTGAATCCGTTGATAACACAATAACGAGCCTAATAGGTCTAAGTCTCTGATGCCAATTGTAAGGTCCAAGACGGATCTTTCAATATAATATCAACTGATCTTGATATTGGTGCAGAATCCAATATAAGTTGATTCAAGATAATGAATAATAACACGTAAGAACACACGGGAATGCTTCAAAACACACGTTATATAAAGCGTCGGGTGCTTAAGCACGATACAATACTCGTTTACTATAACAAGGTGAACGGCCAAAATACCAACTCAATGAACAACCAAAACCCTATACAATAAGTTCTATATATAGAGTACCCAACATACTATCCCAACCATAGCCCAAAGCCCACCGAGATCCATAAGGATCTCGGTTTACATACAAAACCAAAAAACTAAGTACAAACCATTTAGTTCAGGCCCAACATGGGCATATTTGGAGCAAATGGCGGTCACATCAAAGAGAAAGGCTCAATCCGGAAAAAGAGCAAGGCCGGTGGTTGGAAGACCACAAGTACATTCCGTGGAAGAAGGAGGGGTACAAATCACTAATTAGGTAATTCATGTTTGTACGAATTGTAACAAGTTGGGTCATGTGTCGGATGTGTGTACGGTGGGACAAGTACAAGTAGAGGAGGTGAATGCACTTCAAGGGGGAGGTGGTAGGAATTACAATATGAACTCCAACACTTACCACCCCAGGTTAAGAGATCATCCGATTTTCGTAATGGAAATCCGGCTACTCAATCCCACCCGAATTTTCAAGGAAATTATGTCCATCGCCAACAGTATAATAATCAAGGTAATTTTCATGGCAGGAATAATCAAGGGTTTCAAGGTCAAGGGGTTGGTGGTCAAAGTGGTTCAATGGGTCAAAGTTCATCAAGTGGAAATGAAGTCATGGACATGTTGAAGATGATTCAACAAGACATGCAATGGAGAAATCAACTCGATTAAGCTTAAATGCAAAAGAATGAAGTCTGAGACAAAGCCATCCAATCATTGACCACTCAAATGGGTCAACTTGCAACCGATGTGGCGAATTGGAAGAAAAACATCTCGATCTTAAAGAAGGGGAACAACGTGCATATCAATGTGGTAGGTCTTTTACCTAATTTTGGAATTTCTAGTGTTCAAGTTGATCCAACACCACAGCTTGTTGAGGGGGTGGTGGAGAATATTAGTGATGAGATTGAAAATGTGGTTAATTATGAAACAATTTTCAAAATAACTCTGAACGAAAACCAAATGAAACCTCTTTTTGCAAAAATTGTTCTTGTGATAACTGTTTAAATGACAAATTAACCAAAATAAGGGATGAGAGGGTTGATAATAATACTATCCCGATTAAACTTCAAGACCCAGGAGTGCCCCTTTTATCAATCCTAATTGGTGAATTTAAAACTGATCGGGCACTTCTAGATCTAAGAGCTTGTGTTAGTATCATGCACGGTAGTTTATATGATCAGTATGAGTTCGGTCCGTTACAAAAAGTAAACACCACTTTGGTTTTAGCGGATCAAACCCATACATTTACCCAAGGCATGATATATAATGTGATGGTAAATGTGGAGGATTTATGTTACCCAGTTAACTTTCTAGTACTTGATTATGCTAAAAATGTAACTAACACACAACCCACAGTCATATTGGGTAGACCTTTCCTTGTCACTTCACTTGCACTGATTCATTATGCTAAGGGGACACTGGGAATTAAATTTGGCAATCGAGATAAGCGGTTATTATTATTTGAAAACACTGTTGACCCTATTATTGACAAGGAAAGCCTGGAGGCGGATTTTGTTAACAAGTGTGTAACCTTGAGCAAGGATCACACGAAAGTGGAGTGTTTTGTGATAGACAGGTCAGTTGAGAAGAAAGAAGTTGAACAACAACAGTGTGAGAAGGTGGCAGAAAAAGGTGGCCGACCAAAGAAGACGAAAGTGAGAGACATCCACCTAACCTAAATGATCCTGGGTGGAGGATGAGGATGTTCGGGCCCGACCCTGGTTTGCCGAAAGACTGGCAACAGTTGCTTGAAAAAGAGCATGCTTATAACGAGAAGGCTGCACGGGAGTGGGCAAGTCACCCACCTTGAATGTCATAAAAGTTTCAAAAAGGTTATAATTGTACATTTTGTATATTTTTTAATTTTATTTTTCTTTTATATTTTCTTGTTTGTTTGTTATCAATGGTACTTTAAGCATACCATCTTAGCAAAACCAAATGTGGGAAAATTTATATGGATTTCTCTTCGACACAGTGCTGGGGACAACACGGGTTTTTCATGGGGGTAGGGTAATTTTAATATTAAAAAAATGGTTCATATTCTTTAAAAACCATACATTGGGGACAATGTATCCCAAGTGTAGGGATGTGGAGAAATTTTTGAGAAAATTTCAAAATTTTTAAGAAAATTTTTGTTGGTGGTTCGAAAGATGTGTTGAGATAAGGGTCCCTTTTAATGGTCATAATTCCCTTGTGTGAGTGTTGCCAAGTTTTAAAAGAAATGGTAATAGATTTTTAGCCAAGAGTGACATGTTTTTGGTTATTTATTTCACGTATCATGTCGGTAAAAAATTTTGGGATGGAACTTTATACCACGGGTTTTCATGGTTCGCATTATTTGAAGATAGCAATGTAACCCTTCTTGTTAGAACTTGTGTAATGAATGCGTTCCGAGACCTTTGCTTGGCATTAGTTCAAAAATGATACAGGCATTTAGGTATAGTCTCGTCTGGATGAGTGCGAGTGTGGGTTTTGGAGGTTGGCTCTCATGCATTATACATATGAGCGTGGTTAATGAGAGGGGCGTGGGGTTGGTTCCTTTAGAAGCCATTTCTTGGACTAATTGTTTATCAATTAACCCCATTGTTACATTTGCGAGACGATTCGGCTTAGTAGGTTATTTCTTGTAATTGTATTGTTGTTGGTAATTGGTATGAGTATTTGGTATTATGTTTGTTAGAATGTTGAGAGTACTCAAAAAAAAACAATGAGATTTATTATTCAAAGTATGGAGATTCAAAAAAAAGAGATAAAAGAAAAAAAGAGAAAAAGAAAAAAAAATGAGTTAGTGGTATATATAGTTATTTTATTTTATATAGTTATACCCAAAGTTGGAAGACCAGGGCAAAGAATATTAAATACGATCTGTAAGAATCTTGGATACATCATAAATATGTCTTCTTCCCACTTCCTTAAGTTTACCACCATGCCATTAAAGATAAGTCGTGCAAAATTGAAAGGCCTATTATATACAACATCAACGGTAGCTGTAGAGAACTCTTTGCTCATGAGGGTCCAGGTGCATCTCCTTGGTGTAATAAGCCGAATCGGATCTCTTGAGCTACTTTCAATATTCCCATTCCGTACCCGAACACTTGGCCCGTTATAACCTATGATAAGCCCTCTTGATTTGCACGAGTGTCTATGCATTTAATAGGTGGAGGTTCGATAGTTACACAAGCTTATTATAGTAGATTGGAACACGTGTATTTTGGTGTATTAGCACATCATGCTAGCTTTGAGAAAAGTTATTGAGTGGAAAGTTCAAGAGGGTGTGTTGGGTGAAAGAAAAACAGGAAACGTGTTAGGTTTGGTTGAATTTCTAGGTTTGATAAATAAACGTGTTAATAGTGCAAATATGAAACATGTGGGACTATGGTATGACTTGGGACCTTAATCAAGATGTGTTTTTTTAAATGAGTTAAAGTTTAACTTTGAATGATTGAGTTTCTTGAGGGCAAGCAACGAGTAAGTGTGGGAATGTGATGGGTGGTCCATTGGACAACCATTAAGTGATATAAGACTGGTAATAAATATACATATAATCGGTTTATTTCATGGAATTAGTTGACTATGGTTACTCATATAATTGCAGGTAGGAGAAGATATATGATGAAATTACGAGAACGTGGGCGAAAACGGTGAAGAAAACGGAGTTGAAACGAGAAAGTTATAAAGAAAACAAGGATGCAAGAATGGAAGCCACCGTAGCTTACGATGGCCACCGTAAGCTACGGTGGCCCTTGAAGAAAATGGTCACTGTAAGGCAGTTTTTTTCCCACCGTAGCTTTTTGGAAATCACCGTAGGCTACGGTGACCACCGTAGATTACGGTGAGCCTGACGCAAAACTTGTTACAGCCTTATAAACTCGTTTTAGGGACGGCTTTTGACATTCTTATCGTATCTTTTCATCTTAGAGCGACCTAGAGGCGATTTTGTGGTGGAAGAACATTATTGTGAGTGTGGTAATCATTAGAGACTCGATTTTGATTCATATGCAAACTTTAATTGAAGGGATGATGAACCGAATCATGCTTGCTAAATTCTTTTGTGTTTTCCCTTGGATTGTAAGGTTTATTTATGAATGTTTGATAATTTCAGAGATAATATTTTGATCTTATTGATTTAGTTATTATGGTGTTTATGAATTGATTGATAGATTGTTAGTTCATTGAGTTCGTATTCTAAACCGTCAGTTCTTGGTGCTTTAAGCAATCGAGATTAATCGGGAGGGATTCGCGGTTGGATAAACTAATTGGTTTTTGATTGATTACCTTGTGTTGTATAATCTAAGTACTTGATCCTCAATTATCGCAATCGTTTACATAAGCACGAACTTTATTTATTGTTCATCTCAGTTTAAACATTAACTTTGACATTCATAGAAACCTGAAACCGAGGGAAGGCATATTTTATCATATTGATTTAAAACTCGTTAAATTGTTTTTAGTTCTCTTTGTTAATCAAATCAAACAACCAAATCTTTGAATTTATTTTCTGCACTTAGTTTAATATAGATAAAATTGCAAAGCTACTTAGTAACACATTTTTCACAAACTCCCTGTGTTTGATACCCACTTACTGCTATATAATAAGTTGTAATTGGTCTGTTTTTGAGTGAGTCTTCGACCTCACGTCAGGGACATATGCGTAACTAGCTATTTTTATATTATATGGTATCAAACCGCAACTGTTTATCCTTCTGTGTATATCAGTTTGCCTAACTTTCTATTTGCTTACTTGCTTTACTTGAACTCATTTTAGAGAAGTTCCTCATTTATAGTATGATCATACGACTATCTTTGGCAACCGATGTCCATTTTTATGGCAACAGTTTAGTCCTTGTTTGGTAACCGATATCCATTTATATGGAATTGGTTGAGCCCTTTCTTTATGGTTTGATTGATTGTTTATGTGCTATGGCTTAACTTTTTATCTCACAGGAATAGTTTGCACTTTTATTTATTATTATTACATTGTCTTAAATCTGGTGTTATACTCACTCAACCTAGTATTGACAAAATTATTGTATTTTTAACGCATATGCAGGTTATCGTGTGATGTGATTCTCAAGTTGTTTGAAGACACTTAGGAATGCATGCTAGAGAGAAGAAGCAAGAAAATTAAAAAAAAATTATCCTTACTTGTTCTATTTATGAAATCATGTACTTTGATTTATTGAAATTAAATTATAGATATCATCATTTTAAATATTGCATGATAGTACCTTGAGAGCTGTGAGCAATCAGCTCATGCCTCGGCATTTCTGCCTTAGGTTGGGGTGTGACAGATTGGTATCAAAGCCGAAGGTTTAAGATGGTCGTTAGTGGTGCCTTAGTAACATGCTTAGGAGCCCCTTACGTGCTTATCTGTTTGCCTTATGTGTTCAAACTAATTGTTTAAAGCTTTCTTAGACAATTAATTAATAATTGTTTATTATATTGTCGTGCACACACACACACATAACTCTGAGGCTATGCATCAACCTTCAAAAAAACTTTTTCTTAAATATTTTAAATCAAGTAGATTACTTTTATTTTTGGGAAATTCCATAAGAATTCCCTACTTTTGTTTTTACTCATTCATCTTAAGGCTATGTAGTATGACAAGTTCCTCTCGGCCAAGAGGAACACAATTGTCATATGACTGACACCTTAGGTTGAATTTAAACCGAATTCACGGTGGTTCTTGGCTAAATTCGGTAATTTCCAATTGCTTGTGTTGGGTGAAAAATCTATGGTATCCATAGGCATTCCTACTATTCATTCCTCATCTTGTTTTAAATGTTATTTTTGTTGGAGTTCATCAAAAGTGGTGGTTCTCGGGATGCTCCAACTACTCATATTTTTCTCTTGTTTATTCATTATTTAGTTTGGTCGTTTAAAGCACCATGTAACGCTCTGGTCTGACAAACTCTATTGTATTGCTAATTCGTTAATTAGTTGGGACAGTTAAAATGTCATGTAACGCTCATGGGCCCGTCCAACTGTAGCATCCTAGTTTTGATAAAAATAAATAAAAGAAATTTCGTTTATTTAATAACGTGTCATTATTCAGTTTAGATAAATGAAATATTTGAGTGTGTGCTTGGACATTAAAAGATGGAATAGGGAATGGTGATGGGCCTTAGGTCCTTGGGCTAAAGGGTATAAATGGAACATCGTGAAAATATAGTGTCACAAATACCAAGTTCAAAAGTTAAAGGACCAAAAATGAAAATTCTGAAACTCTGGCTGATCGCGGTACGCGACGGCCCAAAGCTTAATGTCATCGCGTATCGTGATGACAAGGTCTGACAGGGTGACACGTGTCACCATGTGGCACCGCATCCGCCACGTTGCAGACCTACTGATGATTCACCAACCCTACGTCGCGATACGCGACGGGGTTCTTTCAGACCATCAGGTATCGCAATGGCCTGGTGAACTCAGCCTATAAATATAAGCATCCAGCCCTCTCATTCATCACACCATCACTTTACAGCCCTTCTTTATCCAAAAACCATACTCTCTCACTCTACCTCGATAATCGTGCCTAGTTACCTCGATTTCCATGCCAAAACCGAAGTTACCTCGAAACTCATGCCACACAACGAAAATGTTATCTTAAAGAGCATGACCCTCAAGAGACGACCCGACGCCGCCTTGAAGTACGTGCAAACAAGATTTGAAGAACGGTGAACCTCGATTTACGCGCAAGAAGGTGTTAATCAAGATTCGCTCGAGAAACAAGGAGGCATCGAAGTGGTGCCTAATTAACTAGGGTTTGATAAGCGAAACAAGGTAAGCATAATGTCCGAATAAAATAATAATAAAATATTAAAAGGCTTAAAACCCTAAGTCGAGGATATACTCGATACCTCGAAAATAAACAAAAGAAAACATAACTAAGAAATATAAAAGGAAAAGAATAAATATATTGTGATTCTTTGTTATAAATATTAATTAAGTTTATTACTAATGATTCTTAAATAACAAGTAAGTAAAGTATACGTTTCTTCAAGAAGAAGAAACGTGGTGTTTAAGAAAAGTAAAACAAGTAAAACTAGAGGTTTAACTTGTAAAAGAAAGAAAAGTATTTTAAACTAAAGGTTTAAATCAAGAAAAGTGTTTTGAACTAAAGGTTCATAAAGAAAATATAATCGAGGTAAATATTATAAAAAGAGACAAAAGGTCTTAAGACGTATTAAAGATCTGGTATTAGTAAAAGGTTATACTCATACTATAGGTGCGGGATAGAAAGGAAGAAACGGTCAATGTATTGAATCTGATCTTTTCAAAAGAAAGGTGAATACGCCCAACTTTTAAAAACTTGTACTAAACGTGTCGAATAATTTGATTACATGAGATTACGTATCTCTAAAACATTATAAACAAAACTAATCCCTAGCCCTCAGGCTGTCGTGTACGTTTGTTTTGATCCTTACATATGTGGTAAAACGTCGGTGAGCACACCGCGCCACACCTGGTCATGAGCCTCCGCCACGATGGGTCGAACCTAAGTTACGTCCGAGTGAGGGTGATCATGTGTATACTGATGGTTTCTAAGTAATGTCAAACGTTGCGGTGTTTGATGAGTGATTCGTGTAGAACTTAAGTTTATAATTGTGTTTTGTTTTAAAACTTGATTATTCCTAAGCCACAGTGGGCCGGACCTAAGTTATGTATCGAGGGGTAATCAGTAAAGAAAATATTTTATGCGTCAGCTTATTCACCAGCATGTGTTGCTGGCGTATTTTCTAAACATTTTACATGTTAAGAAGATTTGCCGCTTGGAAAGGACGAAGTGACATCTAGGCGATCTGATGGCTCAAATCATTTTGTTAATATTAAAATATGAATGGTGGTTTTTATATGAACAAGTAATATTTTGTAAACAATTAACGGGTATTTTATAATTCCTTCTTTTGTAATGTAAATATAGTATTTTAATCCACGCAAATATATTTTCCGCTTTAATCCGCTAACTCTGATTTATTTACAAAAGGGGTACCAACTGTTGGTCGCACACCCAGGCCTAAGATGGGGGTGTGACAGGTTGATATCAGAGCCATCGATCTTAAAGAATTAGGTATTAATTAATAATACCTAAGCTTCGATTCAAGTAAATAAGAAATTGTTATTATTACTTGCTAAACTTAAATAGGGATAAGATAGGCTGGTAAACATTTTCTATCCCTCCTCAATCTAAACTACCCTTAAATTTCTTTTATGAAAACGATGCAAGGACTTGTGTGTGATGCAAAGAGAGTAGGAAACCCCGAACCCTTACCAAAGGACAATATGAGTGAAGATTACTAAGAAGACTTCTTCAATCAAGATCACCCAATTGACCGACCCACACCGAGATGCTTCCCCGGCACTCAGCAACTACTAATAAACATACCCGATGATCCACCAAGGCAGGAGTATGAAGCACCGAGACACGCAAGTTATCATCCATCAAGCATACCGATGTATCACCCGTCCGATATCCCGACGTATCACCCGTCTGACATTCCGCCATATTACCCATCTGATGCTCAGATGTACCTACCACCCAATCCTCATCCACCATATGCATTTATGGCAAACAAACAAATCAAGGAGGAACCCGATTCCGACTCTTCGGACTAGATTTAATGTCACTCCGACCATAGACGATGGCACACCAGAACCTCTACTTACAACTCTGTTGATTCTCACCCCAAGGAAACTTCTCAAAAGCCAAAAATGAGATTCATCCACCCATATGAAAGTTATCATCTGCAACCTGTGGTAGCTGTGACTGCAAAGTTAATGAAAGAAGAGGAAGACCCGGAAGAAGAGGAAGAGCCTGAGGAAGATCAAGAGGAGGAGATCACTGATGCGGTAACAACTCCAATGGAGGAACCAACAAGTTGTGATTGTCCACCAAATCAAGGATGTCTGCAACCATTCTTCCACAAGAGTCCAAGCTATGGATTCGTAGAACCTTACATGCAATACCTTCAAGAACTCAAGAACAAGTCACCACCAAGCTTTCCACCGTATCAAGGCAAGATTCCGTCAATCGAAGAACAAGCAAACGAGATTCGTGAGCAAAATGCAGTAGCTGAATCTTTTTACTACTATCCGTCTAACTTTACCTTGTCACCATATCCCAAGAACCACAATGTCATTGTTATGATGGTATAACCTGACCCGCCACCTCGGTATGGATATCCAAATGAGATCCCGCAATCACAAGAAGAGCATCTTGATAGGGCCTTGCATGAGACCGACGATATGAGGAAAAAGGTAGCTGTTGATGGAGCCAAAAAGAAGTAGATAGGAGACAAGCTTCTTCATAAGTTCAACAAGATGACGAAGTTGGTCAAGAAGTACATGAAGATTTGAGAACTGATGGTGAAGACAAGGGATGTTGTAATCATGTGATTTTGTAATATGTGTTTTAATGTTAAAATAAGGATAGGGAAAATATATATATCAAGTATTGATATATATGTGTTGTGTGAAATAAATGTAATAATATATATATATATATATATATATATATATATATATATATATATATATATATATATATATATAGTGAATGAATAAAAATATGTGTTATTAAGAACAAAATGTAATTTAAATTTCAGTGTGTTGAATCAAAGTAATGCGGAAGCTTCTCGAAAGGAAGCAGAAAACCATGCACGAAAAGATAAAGAACAAGATAAAATACCTGAAAAGTATATGGCACAAATACAAGAGATGATAAAAGAAGCAGTGAGAGCTGAATCAATTAGAAAAAGCAAAACTAAACAAACGCATTCCACCAAACACTCTCGAAAATCCGTTAAGTCCAAACCTCGTCCTAATCCATCTCATAACGAAGAGAGTGTTCATGAATCTAATGTTGATGGTGGCATTAAACACGAATTTAAGAAACTAAAAATTGAAAGCTTCTCATTCAAGGACTTTTAGAATTTTGTACCAAAGGAATTTTATGGCGACAAAGGCGCCATTGCAACACTTAGAATGTTGGAAAATATGGAATCAATCGTTATTATAAGCAAGTGCTCCGAACAAGAGAAAATCCAATATGCGGCATGAATGTTCAAGGGCGAAGCTTTGGAGTGGTGGAATATGCTGATCAACGAAAATCCGGACTTAATTCCAACTATACCAAATGAAAAACTTGTAAGAAGTACCACAAGGTAAGATGCCACTTTGCTCCGTCTTCAACCACAACTGTTGCGACTCGTGTCACAGAACCGGCCACGCAACGGCCGATTGTTGAAAGAAAATGATGACTTGCTTTAACTGCAAAGAAATGGGTCACTTAAGCTTTGAGTGCCCCAAGAACAAACCCGCTGTTGGTGGTGCGGATGGAAGTGGCCAAAGGAATTAAGTGAAGAAGAATAATGCAAGAATCTTTGTTCTGGATACAAAGAAAGCGTCCGACATGCCGGAAACCATCATCGGTGCGTTCCTAGTCAACGACACGTATGCTAGAGTTTTGTTCGATTCAGGTGCCAACTTAAGTTTTATAGATTATAGCTTTTGTAGTCTATTAAACGAACCTTTAACGAAACTAAATAAAACTCTAAGAGTTGAGACCGCTAGTGGTGAAATTGTTAAAATCTCTGAAGCTTTAGAAAACGGAAAAATCTTATTAGTTGGTTATATTCTGCCTATTAAATTGTTGCCCATGACTCTTGCTGGTTTTGATATAGTACTTGGTATGGACTGGTTATCCAACAATCATGCTCGTATCATTTGCAATAGCAAAACCGTTGAACTTCGAGCCCCTAATAAACGAACCATTCAAATTAAAGGGGACAAAGACGTTGGCCAAGTTAGCATAATCTCCATGATAAGGGCTAAAAAATGTTTAAATCAAGGATGCTTAGCATTCATGGCCTATGTCACCGAAGAATCTAAACCAAAGGAGATAAAGGGCGTTCCTATTGTCTCTGAATTCTTTGACGTCTTTCCCGATGAACTTCCTGGTATTCCTCCCGATAGGGAAGTCGAATTTAGTATTGATCTTATGCCTGGGAACTGCGCCAAACTCCAAAGCTCCGTATCGACTAGCGCCAACCGGTATGAAGGAATTGAAGAAACAATTAGACGAGCTATTCGAGAAGGGCTTCATTCGTTCAAGTTCATCACCATGGGGAGTGCCGATTCTCTTTGTCAAAAATAAGGATGGATCAATGCGTATGTGTATCGACTACTGAGCCTTAAACAAAGTCACCATCAAGAATTAATATCCTTTACCACGAATCAACGATCAATGTGTATGGCTATCACCAACTTAAAGTCTAATCCGAAGACATCCCGAAAACCGCTTTCCGAACAAGGTATGGACATTATGAGTTCACGGTCATGCCGTTCGGTCTCACTAGTGCCCCAGCCACATTCATGGATATGATTAATCGTATCTGTAAACTTTTCTTAGATAAATTTGTTATCGTATTCATCGACGACATACTTATTTATTTTAAGTCAAAGGAAGATCATGAAACACATCTCCGAATCTTGCTTGAATTACTTAGAAACGAGAAGCTGTACGCCAAGTTCTTGAAATGTGAGTTTTGTCTTCACGAAGTGCAATTTCTTGGTCACATCATAGACGTGAACGGAATTCAAGTCTATCCCGCAAATAGTGAAGCTACCTTAAGTGGGAGATTCCAAAATCGCCAACCGAGATCTAAATTTTCTTAGGTTTGGCCGAAGTTTCTTAGGTTTGGAACATGAGAAACCAAAAGAGTTCGAACTCTACGACTAGAATTCCAAGTATATCTTGTCGAACAAATCAAATCCGCTCAACTTCAAGCAATCAATGAAAACAAGGTCTCTGACGAAAAATGTAATGGCGCCATTTACTCGCTAGTCAAGGCTGACGATGGTATACTTCGACTTGGAAACAGGATTTGGGTACCAATCGTTGGGGACTTGCGCGAAAAAATCATGAGCGAGGCTCACAAGTCCAAATACATGATGCACCCCGGTAGTGACAAAATGTAGCAAAATCTTAAGCCGGACTACTGGTAGAACAGAATGAAAAAGGACATCGCTTTGCATGTGGCAAAATGTCTAACGTGTTTGAAGGTCAAGGCTGAACATCATAAGCCCTCGGGATTGCTTCAGCAACCCGAACTCCTCATTTGGAAATGGGAACTGATAACCATGGACTTCATCATAAAACTCCCAAAAACCACTCGTCAACATAATGCAATTTGGGTCATAGTCGATAGGTTAACAAAATCCGCTCACTTCATACCCATCAATGAATTGTACTCAATAAATTGGAGCAAATTTATGTGAACAACATCATTTCTTTGCATGGAGTGCCTTTGTCAATCAGATCTGATCGACACATTCGTTTTACGTCTCATTTCTGGAAAAGCTTCCAACAAGCGTCAGGAACCAAGTTGAACCTTAGCACTTCCTATCATCCTCAAACTGATGGGCAAAGCGAAAGATCAATTCAAACGCTTGAAGACATGCTCCGCGCTTGTGTGATAGACTTAGGTGGAAGTTCCGACGACCATCTACCTCTAATGGAATTCTCGTATAACAATAGTTATCACATGAGTATTCAAGCAGCACCGTTCGAAGCGTTATACGACCGAAAATGTAAAACGCCGGTATGCCGGTCTGAAACTGAAGATAATCAATTGTCTGGACCAGAGATAGTCCAAGAAACCACTGACAAGGTGTTACAAATCCATGAACGATTTAAGACGGCACGTGACCGCCAAAAGAGTTATGCCGATGTCCGTTGTAAGCCGTTAGAATTCAATGTAGGCGATAGATTCTTATTGAAAGTTTCACCTTGGAAGGTTGTCATTCGCTTCGGAAAGAAAGGAAAATTAAGTCCTCGTTTTGTAGAAGCATTTGAAATACTCGAGCGAATCGGTACTATCGCATACAGCTTGCGACTACCCGAAGAAATGAACAGGATACACGATGTATTCCACGTCTTTAATCAGCGAAAGTGTCTAACCGATGAATCTTTGTCTATGCCTTTAAAAGACGTCGAAATAAATGAAAATCTAAAATTCGTAGAACAACCAATACAAATCAAAAATTCTAAAACAAAGAAACTAAAGAGACGAACCTTGAAAATAGTCAAAGTAAAATGGGACTCACGAAGAGGCCCCGAGTATACTTGGTAACTTGAACCGAAATGAAGAAAAAGTACCCCCACATGTTCTAAAGCGAATCTCGCGGATGAAATTCATTCCAAGGTGGGGAGTTTGTAACATCGCGAAACAATCGGGTCAAAAATACCAAGTTCAAAAGTTAAAGGACCAAAAATGAAAATTCTGAAATTATAGCTGATCGTGATACGCGACAGCCCAAGGCTTAATGTCATCGCGTATCGCGTTGATAAGGTCTGACATGGTGACACGTGTCACCACGTGGCACAAAGTCCGCCACGTGTCACCACGTGGCACCGTGTCCGCCACGTGGTAGACCTACTGATGGTTCACCAACCCTACGTCGCGATACGCGAAGGGGTTCTTTCAGACCATCGCGATACGTCATAGTCTGGCGAACTCATCCTATAAATATAGGCATCCAGCTCTCTCATTCATCACACCATCACTTCATAGCCCTTTCTCTCTTTAAAAACCATACTCTCCCACTCTACCTCGATAATTGTGCCAAGTTACCTCGATTTCCGTGCCATAACCGAAGTTACCTCGAAACTCATGCCGTACAACGACAATGTTATCTTGAAGAGCATGACCCTCAAGAGACGACCTAACTCCGCCTCGAAGTATGTGCAGACAAGAGTTGAAGAACGGTGAACCTTGATTTACGCGCAAGAAGGTGTTAATCAAGATTCGCTCGAGAAACAAGGAGGCGTTGAAGTGCTGCCTAAGTAACTAGGGTTTGATAAGCGAAACAAGGTAAGCATAATGCCTGAATAAAATAATAATAAAATATTAAAAGGCTTAAAACCCTAAGTCGAGGATATACTCGATATCTCGAAAATAAACAAAAGAAAACATAACAAAGAAATATAAACGGAAAAGATATAAATATAATGTGATTCTTTCTTATAAATATTATTTAAGTTTATTACTAATGTTTCTTAAATAATAAGTAAGTAAAGTAAACGTTTCTTCAAGAAGAAGAAACGTAGTGTTTAAGAAAAGTAAAACAAGTAAAACTAGAGGTTTAACTTGTAAAAGAAAGAAAGGTATTTTAAACTAAAGGTTTAAATCAAGAAAAGATGTTTTGAACTAAAGGTTCATAAAGAAAATATAATCGAGGTAAAGATTATAAAAAGAGACAAAAGGTCTTAAGCCGGATTAAAGATCTGGTATTAATAAAAGGTTATACTCATACTATAGGTGCGGCATAGCAAGGAAGAAACGGTCAATGTATTGAATCTGATCTTTTCAAAAGAAAGGTGAATACTCCCAACTTTTAAAAACTTGTATTAAACGTGTCGAATAAACTAATTACATGAGATTATGTATCTCTAAAACATTATAAACAAAAGTAATCGCTAGCCCTCAGACTGTCGTGTACGTTTGTTTTGATCCTTACATATGTGGTAAAAAGTCGGGGGGGCACACCGCGCCACACCTAGTCATGAGCCTCTGCCACGATAGGTCGGACCTAAGTTACGTCCGAGTGAGAGTGATCATGTGTATGCTGATGGTACCTAAGTAATATCGAACGTTGTGGTGTTTTCTGAGTGGTTTGGGTAGAACTTAAGTTTATAATTGTGTTTTGTTATAAAACTTGATTATTCCTAAGCCACGATGGGTCGGACCTAAGTTATGTCTGGAGGGGAAATAAAGTAAAGAATATATTTTATTCGTCAGCTTATTCACCAGCATGTTTTGCTGACGTATTTTCTAAACATTTTGCAGGTGAAGAAGATTAGCTGCTTGGAAAGAACGAAGTGACATCTGGGCGATTTGATGGCTCAGATAATTTTATTAATATTAAAAATATGAATGGTGGTTTTTATATGAACAAGTAATATTTTGTAAATAATTAACGGGTATTTTATAATTCTGTCTTTTGTAATGTAAATATAATATTGTAATCCACGCAAATATATTTTTCGTCTTAATCCACTACCTCTGATTTATTTACAAAAGTGGTACCAACTGTTGGTCGCACGCCCAGGCCTAAGATGGGGGTGTTACAATAAATACCCCTTAAACCACCCTAACACCCTCATTCTTATCTCTGAGCCTCCATACACTCTCAGAAACACACACAAACACCCTCCTATATCCCTATCCAATATCCAAAGGAAAAGACCCGAGCTGGTGGGTGTTAGAGCATTGTGACAAGCAAAACCTACATCAAGACTAGATCGCATTTACAAACCGATTCGTTCAAAGGTACGTTTTATAACGAAACACTTGTTCGGCTCGTGTTATGTTCCTTGATCTATACAAATGATTAAGACGAAACAAACGCAACAATTCTCAATGAAATCCGTTAGCATTTGATAGGCTAATTGATTGTGTAATGAACCCAGTATAAACATCGATCAAATACACCATTAAACCTTAGTGTTTAGATGTTTGGTGGTTTCGGGTTAGTATGCGTTGTGATTTCAGGCCTATTGATACCAACTTTGTGTTGTTTCATCACGATTTGAGGTTTAATCACAAATTTGGTTCAGTTGACCAATTGTGTTCTTGACATTTTGACTTTGACATATTGAGTCAAAATTGGATAAGTTTGATGCTCAATCGTTATGTCAAACGAATCGTTGGTCATTCGTTAAACAGTCAAAACGAATAAGATACATACGCGTGTCTTTATAACCAATGAACCTCTCATTCATCTTACAGACTTAACGAATGGCATTCATCATTCGTTATCCACCCATTCCCCATGATAAGCTAGTGAATCAAGTCATTCGTTATAAGATACACTTGTATGCTCTTGTAATGAATGAGCCTCTCATTCGTCTTATAGAAAGCACGAACAGCCTTAGTCATTCGTGATGCACCCATTCGTCTTAGATAAAGCCATTCGTTAAAACGAATGGAATCATTCGTCAAAACGAATGGGGAAGTGTATGATGTAAAGTATTTAATAAAAATTGGTTTTGATGAAATTTTAGTAAAAGACCTTTAATGGAAATAATTTTTTTCTAAGCTGACCTTGCAGCTCGACCCCAGCCAGGGGATCTGCCCCTTGAACCATGCTAGGGACTGCCGACCCTAGACCCCACTTCCAGGGGCACTGCCCCTTGACCCCCGTTTGTTGAGGGTTATATTTAACTAGAAATACAATAACGGTAGTGATAGTTAATTGATATTTGTAATTGTTGTACAGTTAGCCGCACCCAGTTAAAGAGAGGAGCTACCATTAACTCGGAAAGGAACCGAGCTCAGGTGAGTTTCTAGCCTCATTTCCTTGTTATGTTTTCGGGGCTGTGTGCGTACTCGATGTGATTAGTTAACAGACTTACCTTAAGTGGTAAGTGTATGTTATGTGAATGTTTATGAATGATTTACGTATGATACATGAATGTCTATGAATGATGTATGCATGATATATGAATGATGTAGAAAAGATTAATAGTGTGTATGAAAGTATATAAACATAAAAGAAAAGGAAGGTATGTATGAATTGACGGTAAGAGGGTGGCAGACCCTAATAATCTGTTGATGTTGAAATTGGTCAGACAGTTCCTGTTAAGGTTACGATTAAAGATCCAGAAGTTAGTAAAAGCGAAACGAGTAAGCCTGTTTCGAATGTTAAGATTTCTTTTCCTAGTTCTGTCTCATTAAATTCGGACAAGACATCCGAGTCTAGTGAGATAAAAGAAGAGGTAGTGTTACTAAAACGTGGAGAGGACTATAAACCAACTGAAAAGAATTCTCCACTAAACCCGTATGTCCCACCATATGTTAGACAAACTGGCAGTAATGCAACCTCAACATCTGAAACAACTGTTGAGACGAAAGTTGAACACAGGAGTTGTTTCAAATGTAATCAAATAGGACACCTGATTGCTGATTGTCCTCTAGATCAGAGATTCAGAGGTATGAGGCCTCCGAAAATTGAGAATAAACCAAACAGTAATTATTATAATAGACAGAATGCAAATTCACCAATGTTCAGACATTGGACTAAACCAAGATTTAAAAGATGTCAATCTCAGTTTTTCCCTGTCAACAACCAAACCACTGGTTACAATTCATTTAAGTCACGCAGGTTTAGATGGCCTCATAGTCAATCTCCAAGAAGGTGTCCTTTCAGAACTTACAGAAGTCATTATCAAACTGACTTTGGACGAACAAAGTACGGGATGTAGTTTAACAGATTTAATCGACCCAAGACCAGTAGGTCTTGGGTCCCCAGATTTTAATCCTTTTCTTTAATTATGCAGGAACAGTTGAACAGGGCTGTAAACAATCTGTGGGTTGTGGATAGCGGATGTTCCCGGCACATGACTGGTAACAAGAATTTGTTACACGAATGGAAACCTGTTCAGGGAGGTAGAGTAAGTTTTGCTGGAGAGAGCGGTGGTAGAATTACTGGGATTGGAACTGTGACAAATGGTAAAATGAAATTAGAAAAGGTGAATTCGTTGAGGAGTTGAAGCATAATTTGTTGAGTGTATCTCAGATCTGTGACAAAGAGTACACGGTGCACTTTACCAAAAATGAAGCGATTGTACTGTATCCTGGCTTCAAGATACCAGAGGCATGGATAGTGATGAAGGCTCCAAGGGAAAAGAACACATACGTAATGGATATGAGGTCGACTGAGATGGCAACAGATGAGTCATGTCTTCTGTCAAAAGAAACTGAATCAGAGTCCGAGTTATGGCATCGAAGAATGGGGCATATACATCTTCGAAAAATGAACTACATTGTCAAGAATGGGCTGGTGCTTGGTGTTCCCTTGAAAAATTTTAACTTTGAAGACCAATGCTTATCATGCAAGAAGGGAAAGCAACACAAGAAACCTCATCTCCCCAAGAAGTTTAATTCAATAGTCAGCACCCTAGACTTACTCCACATGGATCTCTTCGGTCCCGTGAATGTAAAGAGTCTAGGTGGAACATCATACTGCTTGGTGATAACTGATGATTATTCTCGATACTCTTGGGTATACTTTATAAAGACAAAAGATGAGACGGTTCAGTTTGTTATTAACCTGATAACCAAGGTTGAAAATGTTGTGGGAAGAAAGGTTAAGTTCATCAGGAGTGACAATGGGACAGAGTTCAAGAACTACCAGATGGAGATGTTCTGCTTACAGAAAGGGATAGACCACCAGTACAGCGCCCCGTACACTCAGCAACAAAATGGGGTGGCTGAGAGGAAGAATAGGACGCTAATTGAAGGAGCTAGAACTATGCTGGCTGATGCTAAACTTTCCGTGGTGTTCTGGGCTGAAGCAGTTGCAACAGCCTGTTATATCCTAAATCGTGTTTTAACTGTTAAAAGGCTAAATAAAACTTGTTATGAACTTATGCATGGTCGAAAGCCAAACCTGAATGGTCTCGAACCATTCGGGTCCCCATGTACGATATAAAAGACAACCTCAAAATTTGGTGAGAAAGCCGACGAAGGTATTTTAGTCGGATATGTTGTTGGGACACCCAATAGACGAGTCTTTAATCTATCGACCAGCAAGGTTGAAGTGGTATGTAACTCCGACATCACGAGTTACAAACCACCAATGCCCAGCACGGGACCCGCTGAAGCTTTTGACTATGATAGACTGTTTAAATCTTTTAATGTGCCTTATTTAGATTGTGCAGTAGTTGATGAGATAATTGCCTCACAGATCATGTATGACAAGGAAGAAAACATTGTGCTATGTCGACGACACGATGAAAGTCAACCTTCTACGTCAAGTGCCGTTAATGCACCTGCCGCCTCTACTGAAGAAGAATTTTACAACCCTTTTCATTCTCAACAACAATCACCCATTGATGAACTCTCTTCGAACCTGGAAGACAATCTGCAAGTCAGTTCGGTTCCGACTACTGGAGTCCACAATAATCACCCTTTGGAGAACGTGATAGGTGATCTGTCTGACGGTGTACAAACAAGACGAAGCTTGAATGAGCACACTTGTGTTTACACAAGCATCAAAGAAACAGGTATCATTAACGAGTGCTTGTACACCTGCTTCATCAGCCAGATTGAACCAAAGAACTATCAAATGGCTCTAAAAGACAGCTCTTGGGTGGAAGCCATGCAAGAAGAGTTAGCCCAGTTCGAGAAGATGGAGGTATGGAAATTGGTTGCAAAACCGAAGAATGTGCATGCGATTGGCACCAAATGGGTTTTCAAATGTAAGAGAGATGAGAAAGGTATAATTATCAGGAACAAGGCGAGGCTGGTTGTTAAAGGGTTCAATCAGCAAGAAGGGATCGACTACAATGAAGTGTTTGCTCCTGTGGCAAGATTGGAAGCGATTCGATTGTTTTTGGCATTTGCTGCACACAATGAGATGAAGGTGTTCCAGTTAGACGTGAAAAGTGTGTTTCTTAACGGTAAAGTCGATGAGGTTGTGTATGTTGAGCAGCCACCAGGTTTTCCTGACCCAGACTTTCCCGATCACGTGTACAAACTAAGTAAAGCTCTATACGGATTACATCAGGCCCCTCGTGCCTGGTATGCAACTTTATCTGATTACTTGCTTGAGATCGGGTTTGAACGAGGAAGATCGATAGCACACTGTTTGTTAAGAGAAAAGGGGGAGACTTTCTTCTGGTTCAAGTCTACGTGGACGACATCATCTTTGCTGCATCAAAAGTCGACATGTGTCAGGATTTTGAAGTAATCATGAAGAAGAGGTTTGAAATGAGTGCAATGGGTGAATTAACTTTCTTTCTAGAATTGCAGGTTGATCAGAAGAAGGATGGGATGTTCATCCATAAGACTAAATATGTCCAAGACGTTCTCAAACGCTTCAAGATGGAGGACAGCACTCCATTTGACACTCTAGTTTGCGTCAATCACAAACTGGGTGCTGATTCAGACAGTGATGCAGACGTGGACCCCACCCAATATCGGGCAATAATAGGTTCTTTAATGTATTTAACTGCATCTAGACCTGATATTATATTTGCAGTTTGTCTTTGTGCTCGTTTTCAGGCCAACCCAAAGGAATCTCACATGAAGGGTGTGAAAAGGATATTGCGGTATCTCAAGGGCAAGCCTAAGCTGGGGTTGTGGTACACGAAAGGGGGAGACTTGGAATTGATCGCTTACACGGATTCTGACTATGGAGGATGCAATCAGAATCGGAAGTCGACAAATGGTGGATGCCAGTTTCTGGGAGGAAGATTGGTGTCATGGCAATGCAAGAAGCAGACCTCAGTAGCCATTTCTACATGTGAAGAAGAATACACGGCAGCATCAAACTGCTGCTCCTAGGTTCTTTGGATACAACAGCAATTGCGCGATTACGGTCTGAATTTCACTCAAACTCCTATTTGTGTAGATAACACTGTTACAATCTCAGTAACTAACAATCCCGTAAAGCATAGCAAAACTAAACACATTGACATCCGTCACCATTTTATACGTGATTGTGCTGAAAAGAAATTAATAGTGCTCGAAAAGGTTGATTCGTTAGATAATTTCGCTGATTTGATTACTAAAGCGTTTGACAGAACTCGTTTTCAAAACCATGTTGAGCTTAATGGGATGATCAATCCTGAGTAACCGTGTTTTTCGTTTATACTTAAAAAAAATCACTATCGCTTAGAATTATGTCGGTTGCTTCAGTTTGAAGGACATATCTTCGGATGTGTTTGGTCCTTACTTCTTCCAGTAGATTATGAGGATAGCCATTAACCAGATGACTGAAAGTGATCGGGGCGGTTCATGATGTGGTTTTATTCTTTCGCTGAAAATAGTCGTTCATACTTAGTTAGAAGGACACATACTCGTATGTGGTCGGTTCAGCTGATCCATTGGATCTTCCGGATAGCTGTTTACCTGAAGACTTTGACTTGATCGGGGCGATAGAGTTTAAATTTTTTGTGGGAGATGAAATACTTTTTTCAAGTCCATAACTTCGTAAGAAGTTTCTTTACTATGTTTAAATGAAAATTGATCCAACCTTGGAAAGTGATAGACAAACTAATTTTGTGTGCTTAACTAGTGAAGTTATTAGGCCTAAAAGACTTTAGAGCAGTCATTGTATGTTATGGTAGCTTTTTATGGTGCGTAAAAGTTGAAGTGATACTAACTAAATCCTCTCGATTTAAAGGGACAACTCATTAAGAGTTGTGTATGTCTACATATATATCTTTTCGAATGATAGGCAGAAAGGTGATTACCCAGTCATACACAAGCCCGTGAGTGTTCTGATTCGCGAGAAGATAGTGTGTCAAGAAACTGCAGTGGTCCAGATTCGGGACTTGCAGTAGTCTACTGTTTTGAGGCTATGTAAATCTTTTGCGTAATAATAAAAAAAAATATTAAGCCTTTTGAAGTCTATTATGTAATACTTATCAATCAAGAGGCAAGATCGAGGACGAGACGAAGACTCTAAAAGATCAAGATGTATTTACAGCTTAATCAGACACTACGGGTCGAGGTCAACTCGGGGTGACTTGGGGAAAGCCAAATAAGCTTTGAGAATAGATAGGAGGCATCACAATCTCTGATGTGGTGTCCATTTATATTTTGGGCTTAATTGAACCTAGCCCGTATCACAGAAGCGATGAAAACCATACTAAGTTGTTTACCTGCTTACAACATGTTTCTTTATGTCATAATACAGCTGAACATTGATCTATGTGACAGTCATTTAATTAGTATGATTCCTGTTCGGATCTTTTCTAAAACATGTAAGTCCCTGTCAAGACTGAAATTTGATCCCGTGTTTTTATTTCTAAATTTTATTTTACTTATGTCGTTTTATGGTTTTATACCTGGTTACTTGTTATTTGATCGTAACATTTTACTCTTTAAATGATGTTTTAAAAGTTAATGGCATAACGTCCTAATTATAAGGGTTTGTTGTGTAACGTCCTAATTTTATGGTTTTATATCAAGCGAAGTTGTTATACTTAGGCGAACTTGTTAACAGGCGAAGTTAAGGGGTAAGCGAAGTTAGCCCCAACTTCGCCTGTGTAACTTTGACCCTATATAAAGAATTTTTCTAGTCAAACTCTTTATTATTTTCAAAATCCAGCGAAGTTGTGTATTAACCATCGGCGAACTTGTTATACTCGATTCAAACCTTGTTATCTTTTCTCAATTATGATCCGTATTAAAGGTATGTTGGGTTGGGTTAATGTATAATCATTGTCAATCAAGTTAATAAAATGCCATTTCGGTCCGATACGAGATCTTGTTCTTACAAACTTTTGAACACCCAATTTTCATACTTATTTTAACGTGTTCGTAACTAATGTGATCGTCTAGATCGCTTTAGTGTCATGTCTTTATCGTCCACAATCAACAAATTCACCAAATTCACCATTGTTTGCCGTCTAAACCTTTGCCGTTTCAGTTCAGGCAAAGTTATGGTTCAGGCGAAGTTGTTCTCAACTTCGCCTAAGGCTTAACTTCGCCTGTTACTTTAACTTTTAATTAATCTGGTGCGAAGTTGTTCAATGGCGAAGTTATGTTTAGGCGAAGTTGTCCTTAACTTCGCCTTATACCTAACTTCGCCTGTTTAATTATTTCATTTAAAATTATATTAACTGTTATAAGGCGAAGTTGTAAGTAAAGGCGAAGTTATTCACAACTTCGCCCTTTCCCTAACTTCGCCTACACAGAATCAATCATAACTTCGCTCATTGTAACAGGCGAAGTTGTGATTCGCTTTGACGATTCTCTAACTTAGACTGTTTGTGGTGCAGATATGGCAGCTGTTGCAGGAGCCGGTGGTGCCGGGTGGTGACGATGGAGGAGATAACAATCGTCAGTTTTTCCCGGGGCATAACTTGTACATTACTTTGGACCCGGATGCGAGCGGTGTTGATGATTTTCGCGAGATCATCACGTTTCTTATCCTCTCGCGTATCTTCCATGCTATTACTACAACACTGCCCATCGCCTTACCAAACATAGAAGATTTCTGGCAGACAGTTGAATATGATTGCAGAGTTGAGCCCCCAGTTATGCGTGCTACGGTTAACAATCAGGTAGTGCAGTTCTCGTCAGAACAGATACGGGTTGCTCTGCAGTTTGGGGATGAAACGAGAGATGATCCTACAAACTTCGTGGCTCCATTCAGAGATGGTGCTTTTTTAAGAATGGGCTATTCTGGTCCATTGGGGGATACTCAGAGACGCAAGGGATTTTTATTAGACCAATGGAGCTTTCTCATGCACGTGATGATTGTGTGTATGTCGGGTAGAAAGGCTAGTACGGATGGAATGGGTGCGACCATGCAGTCGGCAATGACTGCACTGACTTACAACAAGCGTTATAGCTTCAGTTAGATGGTGTTCTATGAGATAGACCGTCAAAGACGAGCGGTGGCGCGTGAGAGATTCTTGATGTACCCAAGATTCCTTCAATTGATCTTGAATCACGTGGCTCCCACGTTACCTCAGCGCCGTCCGATTCGATATGTGGAGAGTGTCAGCAAGAGGATCTTCGCCCAGTGTAGATCGTCAAGTGCCAGAAGTAAACCAGAGCTCCGTCCTCGCCATACTCCGTTATTTGGGTACTTGACCAACCCGGAGTATGTTGCAGCTCGTGGGGACGAGTTTCGGGATCCGGCACCGCAACAGGCAGGAGCACCTCAACCACCACCTGTGGTACATCATTCACTGCCTGCTGCCCCTGTTGTGGCACCGGAGGAACACGTCGACCTTGAAGCGGCTTTTGGCGGCCAAGGATTTTTTGATATGGAACGTGTTGATCCAGAGGAAGAGGTACATGTCTCGTCTGCACAGGTTACGAGTGTGGATGTGTCGATGGTAGCTACGACTGTGGCTGTGTCTGAAAGAACTGATTCTGACTCCTCAAACGATGATGTGGCTGAAGCAAGAAAGATTCTGATTACTCAAGAAAGAATTCATGGGAAGAGAAAGCGAGACACAGATGATAGTGAATCAGATTTTGAGGAGGATTTGCATCAGTTGGTTCGTCGGGCGAGAATGGGTGAAGGATCGGGAGCTGGTGAGAGCTCGAGGGTGGTTCGTTTTTCTCCACCCGCACTGTCTGGAATGACTATGGTCCCTACATCATTGACAGTTACAGGGACGATCACCTCGGGTGTTCCCGTGTTGACTACCTCATCTTCCTTCGGCATACCACCCACTACGTTCCAACTCTCGGCTCCAGAGATTATGTCCTTGCCACCTCCAACTCTTACTCCATCGGAGGTCGTTGCAAGATTTGTTGAGTCGACGGTTGTTGCCACCGCGGGATTATCTGTTACGATACCACCTGCGGTTACGTTTCCGCCTATCTCTGTTGTTCCGGTTACCTTGGGAATCCCTCCTCCGTACGCTCAAGACATTTCACATATGAGGTTTGATTTTGATGCAACCTTATCCGACTCGGAAAGAATAGCAGCTCTTGAAAGGGTCGTGGCAGAACAGTCAAGAGTAAATCTGATCCAGACTCACGCTATTCAGCGCCTCGTTGCAGAGAATCAGATTCAGTCGTCCCTCCTGATTGAGCACGGTAAAATTTTTGATGCCTTGAAACAGTTCTTGGCATCTCAGGGGGAGACGAGCTGTAAGGGTGACGAACTGAGGACGAAGAAGAGAAACGATCGAGACGATGATCCCAATGCATCGAAAGATGCAGGTGGAGAGTTGCCAAGAACTGAACAAGCTCTTGGGACTTCCACAACTCAGGGGGAGTCAACTGGTGCAACTGGTGGATCGGGGGTTGATGACGTGGTGGTAGTGGATGCTGAGGAGGTGTTAGGTGATGATGTTATAGGTGATGACGATGTGTTACCGTTGGAAGAGATTGAGAAGATTGGGGCTGAGATTGTGATTGACAATGAAGTCGAAGAAGGAGAGATTGTGGAGGATAATATTGAGCATGAAATTCCGGCAGTTGAAAAGTCAGATTTGGGTCAAGATACGGAATGTAATGAGACTGAATGGGAAGAGCAGCCAAGATGGAAAGAAGGCTACGCTCAGTGGTTCGTAAAGACTAAGAAACCGGCGATCCCTACTATGTTCAAGAAAAGTTACAACATCAAAGGGTATGCTGAATCGAAAAAGGGGATTATTTGCTGGTTATATGAAGAGCAGTTGAGGCTCTTTGTGATTAAACGTTATGATGGGGTTCAGTATTTCAAGAGATTGTTGAGGTCGTTGAATACTTTGCCGGAGTATGAGGTGAAGGACTTAGCCAAGTTGGGGTTGATAAACAGAAGTGATGATAATATGGCTAGGATTATTGGAAAGGTAGTCTGGAAAGAAAGCATAAAGGAGAAAAGGTTTGAGCTGTTGAAACCGCAGAAAGGAAAGCTCGTTGAAGATAAAGACAGAGGAATGAGAGCTGATGGCAAGCTTTGGATGATAATGAAGTATAAGCCGATCCGTTACTTAAAAGAAGTGCCGATGAAACAAATGCCCAAGGATGTGCTAAAGGATCTGAAATGGTGGTATGTTGATAGTGAAACGGCTGAAGCAGTGTGGAGGATGAGGATGAACAAGAGTTGCTGAGAGTGTATGACCCTATGCACTTGGTGAATTTGTCTCAAGTAGACTTGTTGGTGCTGAACGAGAAAAAGATATTTTATATTCCTTCCTGGAAAGAAGAAGCAAAGAAATATCAGAGAGTAGTTTCGGTTTGTGTTAGAGAAGGAGTACATGCTTGAAGATTGGTGACTCGAGTTTTGAGATTACAAGACACGTGATTGAAGATAGAGATATAAAGCTACTGCCAAGGGGGGGTCTGTTGGTGTATGATGTCAGTAGTTTAATATCTAGTGTCTGTAATCGTGTTAGTTTGATTTGTATTGATGTTTTAGTTAACTTGTCTCACAAGTTCGCCTAGTATAAGCGAACTTGTGGAACAAGCGAAGTTATCAACAACTTCGCCTAGCTTGTTAGGCGAAGTTGTCGATAACAATATAAGCTAGGTTACGGCTTATTTTGTAAAAAAGAATTGAGTACGTGTAATTGGTGATTGAGATATCACGTGTTATTAGTTGCAATATAACGTGTCTTTTGCGCATTGTAACGTGTGTTTGCTTGTGTTTAACGTATATCGCTTCTACGCTCGTATCGTCTTACGTAGGGATTCCGCACCTACGTAGAACGAGATATTTCCGTATAGATCCGGCTGGGAACCTACAGTAACAGCCTTATAAACTCGTTTTAGGGTTGGATTTTGAGATGCTAATCATTATCTTTCATCCAAGGACGACCTAGGGGCGAATTTGAGGTGCCTTAGATCAATTGTGAGTGGTGTAACCATTAAAGACTCGATTTTAATTTGTATGATTAATATAATCGAAGGGATGATGAACCGAATCATGCTCGGCTAATTCTCTTTGTGTTTTCCCTCGGACTGTAAGGTTTATTATGTTTGTTTGGTTGAATGTTAAGACAAGTTCTGAGATAATATTTGATCTTATTGATTTCATTATTATGGTGTTTATGTATTGGTTGATAGATTGTTAATTTATTAATTTTGTGTTCTAAACCGTCAGTTCTTGGTTCTTCAGGAAATCGAGATTAATCGGGAGGGATTCGGGGTTGGATAAGCTAATTTGTTTTTGAGTGATTACCTTGCGTTGTATAATCCAAGTACTTGATCCTCACTAATCGCAATTGTTTACATAAGCATGAACTTTATTTTATCGTTCATCTCAGTTTAAACATGTATTTTGACATTCGTAGAAACCTGAAACCAAAGGAAGGCATAGTTTCTCGTATTGATTTAAAACTTGTTAAATTGTTTTCAGTTCTAGCTGTTAATCAAATCAACCAACCAAATACTTGAATTTATTTTCTGCTTTTAGTTTAATATAGTTACATTACAAGGCTACTTAGTAACACATTTTCCACATACTCCCTGTGTTCGATACCCGCTTACCACTATCTAATTAGTTGTAATCGGTTTATTTTTGAGTGAGTCTTCGACCTCACGTCACAAGCCTCTTCAACTTTTCCAAACAAGAAACCTTACCTTGGTCCTTTCCCGCTATACTCCATTTGTAACCATCATCACCTGGTTAAATCCCTATGTCATCGTTGCACCCAATGTAACCCTTATGGGAATTTTGCTAGTGCTTTCCGCACCCCACCTAAAGCACAAGCCATCCCGCAATAGCCTACCCCTCATACTCAACCTGATTCCCCTACTACCCGTGCTTGCTACCATTCAGGAGACATTATCCTCTTTGCGATATGTGCCCTTAGATTATCCATACCAATCAAGTTCAAACTATAGTTACACCCTACTACATTACCCATCAAGTGCAAACCTATCAATCCCACGTCCTTCAAGCTACTCTCGTCAAGCAAGATCGTTCATACTTAGCCCAAACTTATCGAGTTCTGCACCTACAAGCTCAAGTTTACCAAGCCTACTCTAACCAATCAACCCTCTTGCAAACCGTTCCCTCTCAAGTTATTCAAGAAATGCCGAATCAATCTACCACGACTGCTCTAGCTTGCATGGATCAAATCATTCAAGGTGCTCAAGTTTCAAGGTCCCAAGTCACGTGCAACTGAAGATTCAAGCTACTAGGAGACTTTGCCACTCGTCGTATTCTATCTTACTCGAATTTGACTTTTCTGCTTTATATCGACTATTTAATGAATTTTTAATTAACGTTTATATGAATTATTGAAGTACTAAATTAAGATTTTCTATTATTATGTCTCTCGATTAGATTTAAAAAAAATATTTATCGAAAGGTTGTTTTATAAAATTCCCCCATTTTAGATAATCAAACTATAATTTTTATTTAAAGGATGTCTCTCTTATAACTCTTTTCCCTAAAATATTTCTATTGAAATTAGATTTTCAAACGTTTTTGTAAATCCACACGATGGGACGAGTTATATGGACCATCCGACGATCTAAATAATTATGGTCCGGAACATAATTATCGAAGTCCTCGCATGGAAATCATAATGCGTACCACTACGTGTCGTAATAGAGAATCAAAAGTGGTTGAGATAACGGTACAAATGTAAAGATGATAAGGACATGGTAGATACGCCGCTGGTACATCCTATATATAAGTGCCCTTATCGATTTTCATTTGGAGCACTGCTTCAACTATTCAAAGTTCTGTATTATGATTAATTTTAAAAAAATATATTTAATATTTTCCTTTCCTCAAAATTTAATAGTTTTGTTATAGTATCCTTTAATTTCGAGATGAAATTCCCTAAAGTAGGAGAGACTGTAACAACTGGTACTTTTCAAATTAATATTCTTGTTAGAAACCCGACCCATTTCGATGTTCGGGAAATTTTATCGCGTTTATCGAGTTAATTCATTTTTATATGTTATTCTTAATTATTTATTCATTATATAATTATAACTTTCTTACCTTGGCAAAAATTGCCCAAACATAAACTCGTATCTTGTTATGCATCCATCCTCAAACCCTAGGGTTTAAAATGAAATTTCTTATTATAACCCATCAAGAATCTAATTAAACCAAGATCCGAACCAGATACCCATACCCATTTTACTATACCCGATTATAATCATGTGTCTCGGACCTCAATTCTCATCATTATTTTGGAAATCAAATCAAGATACGTGTTATTCTTATGGTAATCGGTCTACCGAGTCTATGTATTAGGAAACAAGATCAATATGGACATGTAATCAACGTTTAAACAAAACAGTGTTAGCCTAATTATCAATATACAGTATAATCATCATTTTACTTCAATTGATCACACCTGCACCCTTCTCATACCAGCACAAACAAAACCCCTTAGGTTAACTGGATTTTTTAGATCTGCAACTACTCATTCTTAAACGTTATTCTCCGGCCCTGTGTTGATCAAATTAACCATCGTCTGATTATATTTTAAGGTAATTAAAACATATTTTGTGTTCTTTTTTGATCACTAATCAAAAGCCCTAAACCTAATTTATCTGATTCATAACAGATTTAGCAGTTGAATTGTTAGGGTTCTTGAATTAGTTTTGATCTTGCGTCTGTGTGGTTATTATTTTTATTCTGCAGAAGTGTATCATCTAACACCCTAGCTCAGATGGCTAGGGTAAGGGTGTTAAAGGTTGGGGGTGCTGGAGGGCGTGGGTTCGATCCCCTCCAGACTCGATTTTTTTGTTATTTTTTGTATTAATTCATTTAATCCAATATATAAACATGTTTAACTATTTAAACTATATTACAAATATAATACATACAATAACTAATCAGTACTTTTATAAAACCGACACATTAACTAGTTTTTTCCGAATCGTGTTTAACACTATATATAATACATACATATATATGTGTGTGTGTGCGTGTGCAGGGCCGGCCACAAGGGAGGGCAAGGAGGGCTTAGGTCCCAGGCCCATACCTTAAAGAGGCCCATGATTTTTTTAAAAAAGTTTTTACATATATGTAGTTTTGGGTCATACCGTTTGCTTATCGATTACGTAAGAGGAGAAACACCAAATTTTGAGTTCCTGGATTTTTTTCCGGCGAGGCTGAGAGGATTGTGAGGCGGCAGTAATATGGTTAATGAAGAAGACACCTTAAACTAAAGTACAATATTTATTTTAATGTTTTGTTTGATTTTTAATTTGACGTGTGGGAGTTACGAAGCATCACTTTGTTACATTAATTCATAAGAGACAAACTTTGTTATTCAAATTTCCTTCATTAGTGGGTAACATTTAGTAAGACTTCTTTTCACATTTTTTCTAATTTGCCATTCAAAATTATTTTTTATCGTTTTATATGTATTTATTTATACTTCAAATACCAACTAAAGTATTATTATACGAAGGCGTAAAGTATTCTCACGTATAATACAACTATCGTTTAAAAAATTACCTACATATACTTGTGAGTTATAAAATAAAGTTTTATACAAACCCTTAGTTAAAATTTCTTAGTTTCACCACTGCAACAAAGAACGGGTGACGAAGAAATGATAAGCTAGAGATTGCCTTATTTGCTCCTTACTAGTACCATAGTTGCGATATCATAATCTCCGAACATAGACCACATACCTTATTGATGTTTATTAAAAAATAAAGAAAGAAAACTAATGTTTATTAAATTTTTCATTAACATGTTACTAAGTTATTAATGCTTAATGACCATAGTTAAATAAAAAAAACATAAAAACAGAAATAATATAGAAAAGAAGTTAAAAAAGGCACAAATCGTTTAAGAATTTAGTTAGATCAGTTTGCTAAAAAAGCCTTTTGTTTTGTTTATTATTATCATATTCGTTTAAAATAAGATGAGCTTATATTTAAGGGCCTTTTATTTTTTATGTCCTAGGCCCCGAGTTTTTTCCGTATTTTCATAGACGGCCCTGTATGTGTGTGTGTGTGTGTGTGTGTAGATAATAGATATTTGAAATTTATTAATGTTAAAGGTTTAAAAAGGTTTTGTTTATTTAACATATGTATGTAAAACATATTGTATACCTTATTATTATATATAATTATTTGGCTAACTTTTTTATAAAATATTTTATTTTATATAAATTATGTATTATTTACAATAGTTATTTAAAAAGAAATCATTATTAATGGTAATATATATATACACACACATTAAATGTATTTTTAGCGTAATTATTCAAAACAATCCTCTTTATATAATTTATCAAAACTCATAAATATTTATTTAATTAAGTATTTTATCTTTATAAGTATATAATTAAAAATATACTATTTATTATAAACTTAATAAATAATAGTGTTGATCCAAAATAATAAAAATTATTAATAAATAGCTTTTGTAATATTTACTCTTTCATCAAAATCCTGAACCTCCATCTAGTTTTAGATTTGTTGTCGAAGTTATATTTATTCCCTCAACTATTCTTTATTAGGTTTTCTCGTCGGTATTTTCAGAAGAGTGTGACTCTTATTTTCTACCGTATTCATTTATCTCTTGCTTATTTACTCAGGTGATTATATCACTCCCCTCTTTTAATTATTTTATCTTTCGGGGACATATGCGTAACTAGCTATTTTTATATTATATGGTATCAAACCGCAACTGTTTTCCTTTGTGTGTATATCAGTTTCCCTAACTTGATATTTGCTTACATGCTTTATTTGAACGCATTTTGGAGAAGTTCCACATTTATAGTATGATCATACGACTATCTTTGGCAACCGATATTTTTATGGTAAGGGTTTAGTCCTTGTTTTGTAACCAATGTCCATTTATATGGAATTGGTTGAGCCCTTTCTTTATGGTTTGATTGATTGTTTATGTGTTATGGCTTAACTGTTTATCTCACAGGAACAGTTCGCACTTTTATTTATTATTATTATTATAGTGTCTTAAATCTGGTGTTATACTCACTCAATCTAGTGTTGACAAAATTATTGTATTTTTAACGCATATGCAGGTTATCGTGTGATGTGATTCTCAAGTTGTTTGAAGACACTTAGGAATGCATGCTAGAGAGAAAAACAAGAATATTATATTTTTGTTTGTCCTTACTTGTTCTATTTATGAAATCATGTACTTTGATTTATGGAAATTAAATTATAGATATCGTCATTTTAAATATTGATAGTACCTTGTGAGCTGTTAGCAATCAGCTCACGCCCCGGAATTTCCGCTTTAGGTTGGGGTGTGACAGGCTGAGATGATAATAGAGACAATTGCTGGGCCGTCCGGAGATGGTGAAGTCAACGGTGGCGGTTCGGAGATAGTGACCGGGATGGTGTTTTTCATGATTTTTGAGGAAGAAACAAAGAGTTATAATATTAAAAATAGTTTAATAAATTTAATAAAGTTGTAGGGTATTTTTATATTGTTTATCTTTTAGAAAATTAACACTTACTTAATTATCATAACTAACGGAGTTAACAGTTTGTTAGACTAGGGTTGTTGTCGGTAACAAAACTGAAAGTTGGGATTGTCACCGGTCAAATTGTTAGTTGGGATTATTATCGGCCAATATTTGATAGTTTGGATAATTAGAATCCAATTTTCCTTATAAACTTGATGATAATCACATCAATGATAATAACAATGACAAGATTCCACAAAGATTAAAGTTAAATAACCGACCTGCATGTCTGAAGTCCCCAAGGTGAGGTTGTCACGAAGAAGCTGCATTATAAGGGTGTTATCCTTGTAAGAATCCTCTCCTAGGGTATCCAACTCGGCAATAACTTCATCAAATGCCTAGATAATTACAAAACAGCCATCAGCTGTCTTCACACACTCATAATAACAAGCAAGTATGAATATATATAACTTGTTTTTCAACTATTTTGCAAGATTACACGCACGATCAGGTGAATTCAAAATCTAATAGTCAAACATGGAGAAGTTGAGTGCAAGTACAAGTCGAATAGGATGTGTGGGAGCCAGTTCTCCATTTGCAATATCATGCAATCACTAGACTTTAGAGTTTGGATCTTAGAAACTTGTTTTGGTTTAGCATATACTAATTACAGGATGATCATTTTCTGTATTCTTCGCTAAAGAAGTTGGAGTAAACAAAAGAATCGAGAATGAATATAGAATCAATCATGCGAATCAAATAATAATAGATAGATTAAACATTCATACAAATTGCACAATCATTTAAACAGTGTAACAGTTTATTATTTTATGAATGCAGAATGCAACAGAGCCTTAACCGTTAACAACACTAAACTTGTGTGTTAGTAACATGTTGAATCTATGCCTCAATTCAAACTAGGAAATGGTACTTAAAACGTTCAGTCGCTCACTAATCAATATTCCAATAGTTTAGTGCACCTGATATTTTAGCAAAGATTAATTTCATATTTCATTTTCAGAGTTATAAAAATCCTAAAACAGTGAGAGTTTAGATGAATGCACCAGAGTAGGGTAATGTTTCAAGTGATATGTAGTTGAGCATAATTTATTTTCGAAGGTATTTTGATAGTATTAAATATGTACACAAATGTTATGATTCTGTACTCGTTATTGCAAGTAGAAAAATACCCAGTAACCATGTTGAATATGTACACAAAGATAAGAGTAAACCAACAGCTATAACTAACTAACTAAACAAGCTAACATACCGCAACTCACTACCCAAACTAAACAGGCTACATGTGGTGATGTCACACAAGGTGATAGGTGTACAAGAAAGAAACAAGTGTAACTAGTGAATAACTAACATAATCAAACAAAGTTAAATTTAGGCACTATACCCTTCCTAAATGTCGTAGCGAACAAGTGTATATTACCTTTTGGAATTCCTAACTGATCAAATTAGTAGGGGTGATTATTCAAATTGACTTTGAATTTGGTTAAGGTTTAAAAAACCGATAAAAAATTTACAAAAATTTTAATATTTGAAAAGCCTTGAGATATATATATATATATATATATATATATCACTTCTAGGTATTCTCTTTAAAAATAATTTCACATATGAGCACTGATTTACACAATCTAACAAGTAAAATAGTGATAAAATTTAATCAACAAATTCAAAACCCTAACCTGAGCCGCAAAATATCGGTCAGAATTTAGGAAGAGATATTATCGGCAATATTGATTGATATTTGGCTTCCTAGATATTGGTCATCTCACTGATTTTTTCAGTTGAGAAGTTTTGGGCCATAATATAAACACTTTTAATGTTCTACCACCTACCCATCAAAATTGTTGGCCCAAAGACAAGTACCCATTATACTTTGATCAATCGTCCAATTGTATACCCTAATACCCACCAATCGACAACCCATTCTTCTCCAATTCATCGGCAGTCATCGTCCCAACTCCGCAAGACTCCAACGCTCCCAAATTTGACTCTTGATTTTACAATTAATGTTATATAGGTTTTAGTGTTTTACACATGATATTATTAAAATTACCAATAGCCCTCCGATAACTCAAATATTGGTCTTTGACCGAAATTTGGTTTTTTACCACATTAACTAATATGAAAATTCAATGATATGACGTGAGGTCGAAGACTCACTCAAAAATAAACCCAATACAACTAATTAGATAGCAGTAAGTGGGTGTCGAACACAGAGAGTTTGTGGAAAATGTGTTACTAAGTAGCTTTGTAATCTGACTTTATTAAATTAAACTAAATTGCATAAAAAGTAACTTCAAAGATTTTTGTTTGATTAACGAAAAGAACTGAAAACAATTTAACGAGTTTTACTGATTCAATAAAAAGAATGCTCTCTCCCGATTTCAGGTTTCCAAGATTGATAATGTTAACTTTTACTTTTGGGATGAACTACATAGACATAGTTCGTGAGTATGTGTTTGATTGTGATAAAAGAGGACTAAGTACTTGGATTGTAAAAACGCAAGGTTGTCACTCGATAATCAGCTTTATATAGCCAACCCTAATTCCCTTCCAATAAATCCCGATTGCCTATGGCACCAAGAACTGATAGCCAAGAACATGAATTACACTATACTAACAATTACTAATCAAACTAACAATCACCATAGCAAAACAATCATAAGATCAATTTACTATCCCACAAATAACATAAACAATTAACAAACATCCAATGGAAAGCCTTACAATTCGGGAGAGAACACAAAAGAAATTAGCCATAATTCAGTTCATCATCATATCAATTAGGGTATGCATATGAATCAAAAATACCAAATCAATGATTGGAATCAGCAAACTATTGTTCTTGAGCCCAAATATTGTCGCTAGGTCGTCTCCAAATGATAGATATATGAAAAGACATTGAAAAACGGAATATAAACACAAGAACTCGGCAGTTACAACTTCCTGACCGTGGTCCACGGTGCCCACCGTGAGCCACGGTGCCCAGAACGCCACGGTACGGTGTGTTCTAGTCTGTTGTGATCAGTTAGATCGTGGGCCACGGTGGTCCTCAGCCACAATATTCATTTACTTGTCTCTTTTGACCTCTCTCGAGTCTCCGGTTCCTTCGGTTGCCTCATTGTACACCATAATAGCTCCGTAACCTCCTTTTAACCTGCAAATAACCACACAATAGTAGTCATCTAGTTCCATGAAATTAAGACTTATTACATAGATTTTTATATCTTTAAGCTCACTTACGTGTCATACTCCGATGCACCCGTCACATTCCCACACTAAACCGTTGCTTGCCCCCAAGCAACACCTCAAATAACATTTTTTTCATTTTTAACTTATAACCACCAAACATACCAACAATTCTGGCTTATTCAAAGTCCCAAGTCATACCATATTCCCTCTTTACTATAGGTTTGCACTAGCATACAATAATATTCTATTAAACCATAGAATTCTAACCAAACCTATCATGCTTTCAGTTTTTACCCATACATAGCACACCTTCACACTTTAACCCTCTTCTCACTGATCATTCACAAATTTTCAAATATAACCAATTCTCCTAGCATACGCTTGTACAATCATCAAATCTCCACCTATATAAATGCTTTGACACAAATGCAAATTAAGAGGGCTTAAAACAGTTTATAACGGGGATAGGTGTAAGGGTATGGAAAGGAATATTTAAAGTAGCTCAAACGATCCTTTCCGGCTTATTACAAACAAACTAAGTAAATAATGAAATAAGCCACTATATATATCACTAACTTCTCTTTTTTTCATGTTTTTTCACTACATAACACTTTGAACATTGCATCTCTAACACAACTTTTTTTTATCAAAACATAATAAACATAATGCTTAATACATCCTACTGATGAATACTAAAACAATTAAAAATACAAAGAAACCTACTAAGCTGGATCATATCGCAATTTTAACATCGGGGTTGATTGAATAAACAAAATAAGTCCAAAATTGTTTTCTAAGGGAACCAACCCCCCCCCCACCCCCACCCCTCTCATTATCCACGCTCGTATATGTAACGTATGAGGCCCAACCCCCAAAACCCACACTTTCACTCATCCAGAAGAGGCTTTAACCTAATTGCCTCTATCACTTTTGCACTCATGCCAAGCTAAGGTCTCGAAATGCACGGATTGAACAAGTTCCATCGAAGGATATCAACCTTCTCACCAATCTTTACTTTCTTAATGCCCAAGTGTGAATGGACATGTTATGCATGTTATTATACCAAAAGCATGCTAACCTTGACTAGAATAATACATAACCTCCTTTTTTAAAACAACTAAGCAAACATGTCTTTTAGGGAATTGTGACCATGAAAAGGGACCAAAACCTTACCCCGTCATCTTACCACTTTCCGATTTTCTTTTTAAATTTAAAAAAAAGTTTATTTTTTTATTTTTTATTTTTTTTAGAAAAAAATTGAAAAAGAAAATTCCCCGACCCCCACACTTGAGATACATTGTCCCCAATGTATGGTTTTAAGAAAATAAAAACAAAGACACTACTAAGTAAAACTCCACTTCTTTCCATGAAAAACCTGGGTTGTTCCTAACAAAGTGTCAAAGAGAAATCCATAATAATTTCCCCACACTTGGTTTTGCTAAAATGGTAGCTTAAAATACCACTAATAACAAATAAACTAGAAATTATAATACAAAATAAAATTAAAATATACAAAATGTATAATTACCACCTTTTTGAAACTTTTATGACATTCAAGGTGGGTGACTGGCTCACTCCCGTGCAGCTTTCTCGTTATAAGCACGCTCATTTTCAAGCAATTGTTTCCAGTGTTTCGGCAAACCAGGGTCAGGCCTAAACATCCTCATCCTCCACCACAGATGATTTAGGTTATGTGGGTGTCTCACTTTCGTCTTCCTTGGTCAACTACCTTTTTCTTCCACCTTCTCACTCTATTGTTGTTCAACTTCTTTCTTCTCAACTGACCAATCAACAGAAAACACTCCACTTTCGTGTGATCCTTTCTCAAGGATACACATTGTTAACAAAATCCGCCTTCAGGCTTTCCTTGTCAACAAAAGGGTCAGTAATATTTTCAAATAATAAACATTTATCACGATTCCCACACTTTATTCCCAGTGTCCCCTTAGCATAATCAATCACTGCAACTGAAGTGGCAAGGAAGGGTCTACCTAATATGACTGTGGGTTGCGTGTTAGTTATATTTTTAGCATAATCAAGTGCTAAAAAGTCAACTGGGTAACAAAAATCTTCCACATGCACCATCACATTATGTATCATGCCTCAGGGAAGTGTATGGGTTTGATCCGCTGAAACCAAGGTGGTGTTTACTTTTTGTAGCCGAAAAAACTCATACTGATCATATAAACTACCGGGCATGATAGTAACACAAGATCCAAGATCTAGTAGTGCCCGATCAGCTTTAAATTCACCAATTTGGATTGATAAAAGGGCCACTCCTAGGTCTTGAAGTTTACTCGGGATAATATTATTATCAACCCTCTCATCCCATATTTTGGTTAATTTGTCATATAAATATTTATCACAAGAACAATTTTCACAAAAAGATGTTTCATTCGGTTGTAATTCAGAGTTATTTTGAAAAATTGTTTCATAATTACCCAAAATTTCAATATCATCACTAATATCTTCCACCACCCTCTAAACAAACTGTGGTGTTGGATCACTTTGAACACTAGAAATTCCAAAATTAGGTAAAAGACTTGCCGCGTTGATATGTCTGTTGTTCCCCTTCTTTAAGCTCGAGCTGTTTTTCTTCAAATTCACCACATCGGTTGCAAGTTGACCCATTTGAGTGGTCAATGATTGGATGGCTTTGTCATGGACTTCTTCCTTTTGCATTCTCACTTCATCAAGTTGATTTCTTCGTTGCATGTCTGGTTGCATCATCTTTAACATGTCCATGACTTCATTCCCACTTGATGAACTTTGACCCGCATACCCACTTTGACCTTGAAACCCTTGATTATTCCCACCATGAAAATTACTTTGATTGTTATATTGTTGGCGAGTAACATAAATTCCTTGATTCCCTTGGAAATTCGGGTTGGATTGAGTAGCCGGATTTCCATAGCAAAAATTTGAATGATTTCTCAACCCGGAGTGGTAAGTGTTTGAGTTCATATTGTAATTCTTACCACCTCCCCCTTGAAGTGCATTCACCTCTTCTACTTGTACTTGTTCCACCGTACACACCTCCTATGCATGAACCAACTCATTACAATTTGTATAAACATCAATTACCTTGTTAGTGGTTTGTACCCTTTCATCTTCAACGGCCTGTACTTGTGGTCTTCCAATTGCCAGCCTTGCTCTTCTTTCGGTTTGAGCCTTTCTCTTTGATGTGACCGCCATTTGATCCAAATATGCCCAATCATCTTGTTCATAATTAGTACCAAATGTACCATTTGTGATTGACCTCAAATCCCACTCATCTTCCATACTTAACCCCTCATAAAAGCATTCAGCAATTCCTAAAGAGCAATACCATGATGAGGACAATTCTTAATCATCATGTTAAACCGCTCAAATGCTTCATGAAACATCTCACCTGATTGTTGTTAGAAAGTTCTCAAACTCCTTCTTGCATCATTGGTCTTTTAAGCTATGTAATACTCTTCAAAAAATTTTTGTTGCATCTCGGCCCAAGTATAAATGGATGCGGAAGGTAATGTGTAAAATCATCTCTTCTCCTTATCTTCCAATGAGAATTGAAAAAGAACCAACTTAACCTCACCCGATGAAAACCCTTGACCTCGAATCTTGTTGCAAATTGAGTCATACGCCTCCAAGTGAAAGTAAGGTTCCTCCGTTGCTAGACCCTTATACTTTGGTAGACTTTGGAGTGAATTGGTTCTAACCTCAAATGCCCTTCCTTGTTGATTGTGAGGAATAACCACCGGAGATGGATTATTAGTGATGATTGGTCGAAATGAGCTTCAATCCCCCTTACCATCTCTCTTGCATGCCTTCTTGGTACCCCCATTGGTATTCTTGGTTGACCCATTTGCCTATAAACGGGCCTTGGATGTGCAAATTGTTGAAATTGTGGTTGGGGAAATTGTTGTTGAAATTGTTGCCCATGTGGTTGCACTTGTTGTGGAGCTTGTTGTTGTTGAATAACATGTGGCAGTCGAACTTGTTGTTGAATAACTGGTGGTGGTTGTCTATTAATTTCTTGCACAGGTTCCGTTTACTGCCTTTGAACATAACCAACATTCCCTTGATGCACCATTTGACTTCCATCACCCCCTATGTAGTAACTTTCCACTTCATACCCCTCAAACATAACCATCACCTTGTGTTCTTGAATATTGAATGAAAGGTGGTGGTTGATATTGGTAGCTAGATTGTGGTTGTTGAAAGGTTGGTTGTTGGTTTTGTTGAGATGATGATGCACCAAAGGTAGGAAAAAAATTGGAAATAGGTGGCAATGTTGATGATATTGAGTAAGTGAGTTGAGTTTTCATTGGCTCGGTTGTGTAGGTTGGTTTTACTTCACTCAATGAAGTAGGTATGGTAATAGAAAATGGTGGAGGTGGAATTGGTGGAGGTGTAACTGGAACTGTTTGACCCGTAGTGGGAGCGGGTGAATCCATGGTCTTGTTTGATGCAGTTAGAGAACCAAGAAGCTTGTTCTCCCTAAGTAACACTCGGTTTCGTCTAAGATTTGATTCAATCCCGAGATCAAAGACTAGTGGTGATGACATGTTAGAGCCTTTAGTATGCATACACCTGTAAGTAGCTGCACACTAACACAACCAGCATAAACCCAAAAATAACAAACAAAACAACAAAAGCTAACACACGTTGCGCACTACTCCCTGGCAACGGCGCCAAAATTTGACGTGTGGTCGAAGATTCACTCAAAAATAAACTGAATACAAAAAATTCGATAGCAGTAAGTGGGTGTCGAACACAGAGAGTTTGTGGAAAATGTGTTACTAAGTAGCTTTGTAATCTGATTATATTAAATTAAACTAAATTGCATAAAAAGTAACTTCAAAGATGTGTTTGTTTTGTTTGATTAACGAAAAGAACTGAAAACAATTTAACGAGTTTTACTGATTCAATAAAAAGAATGCTCTCTCCCGATTTCAGGTTTCCAAGATTGATAATGTTAACTTTTACTTTTGGGATGAACTACATAGACATAGTTCGTGAGTATGTGTTTGATTGTGATAAAAGAGGACTAAGTACTTGGATTGTAAAAACGCAAGGTTATCACTCGATAATCAGCTTTATATAGCAACCCTAATTCCCTTCCAATAAATCCGAATTGCCTATGGCACCAAGAACTGATAGTCAAGAATACGAATTACACTATACTAACAATTACTAATCAAACTCACAATCACCATAGCAATACAATCATAAGATCAATTTACTATCCCACAAATAACATAAACAATTAACAAACATCCAATGGAAAACCTTACAATTCGGGAGAGAACACAAAAGAAATTAGCCATAATTCGGTTCATCATCACATCAATTAGAGTATGCGTATGAATCAAAAATACCAAATCAATGATTGGAATCACCAAACTATTGTTCTTGAGCCCAAAAATTGCCCTTAGGTCATCTCCAAATGATAGATATATGAAAATATATTGAAAATGGAATATAAACACAAGAACTCATCAGTTACAACTTCCGGGTCGTGGCCCACCGTGGGCCACGGTGCCCAGAACGCCACGATACAGTGGGTTCTGGTCTGCTATGATCAATTGGACCATGGCCCACGGTCCAGACCCTGGGCCACGGTGGTCCTCAGGTACAATCTTCATGTACTTGTCTCTTTTGATCTCTCTCGAGTCTCCGGTTGCCTCATTGTACACCATAATAGCTCCGGAACTTCCTTTTAACCTACAAATAACCACAAAACAGTAGTCATCTAGTTCCATGAAATTAACACTTAATACATAGATTTTTATATCATTTAAGCTCACTTACGGGTCATACTCTGATGCACCCATCATGATACAATCAACATATGAACCCTAATTCCACAATCTAACAACTAAAATAGTGATAACACCCTAACCTGGGCTGCCTTGTAAGCTGAAATTGTATTCTCAGCCGCATTTTTCCTTTAGAAAGCCGTCTTAAACTCAGCCAAATACCTATAATAGTCCCCCTTTCATCTTCAAATAAAACACCTTCGAATCCCTACTACTCGCTGTCGCAATCAGCTTCGAGTCCAGAACCTTCAGAATCCCATCACATATCGACGACAACTTCGTCTCAATCTTAGACCTGTACCCACGGATCATGGACACATTTCCTTCATTACCTCTACTCTCCTCTTTCTACTCGATTGATGAGATTATTCGCCAGGATGCTCTGTGTGCTCCGATGATGTTCTTGGAGGTTACGTTCCTCGACAATAACTTCTTCGGTTACGGTGGTGACGAGTTGTTCTATGAAGAGGACCATTTCCTCATAGCGTTAGGCCAGTTGGCCATGTACACGTTGTCTTCACAAGGTGAAGGTGATGATGCTGACATTAAAAGTGAACGGAGCGATTACTGTGAAGAGAGATAGAGATGGAGAGTGCGGTATTGTACACAAACTACAAAGAATTTATTGGTTCCAGAGTAGAAATGGAAATGACTATTATCAAAAGATCCGATGTATAGTGTAACTAGGGGTAGCCTCCGCTAGGGGTGTACAAAAAGATCCGAATTCCTATCCAAAAATCCGAATCCGGACTATCCAAAAATTAACGCCGCTCATAGTCTCCACATCTCATCTTCAGTCTCCACTACTTTGGTCTCCTCATATCCTCTCCTCGTCGCCTCTGATGAGTGATAACCAGTGGATGACGATAGTGGACACCGGTGATCGTTTACATCTCCTCTTTTCCTCTCCAACTCTGTCGCTCTCCTTATTATTCTCTTCCTCCCTCCGATGGTGGTTCGAGTTTCCGATGGTGGTGTTCTAAATTTCCAAATTAGGTAGATATTGGGTTCGTTTATAAGATATCACAATGTGTTTTAGATTTGTGATATATTACTTGTAATCTTGGATTTTGATACGTAATTAGAATTTGGAACAGTTTTTATTTCTTTTTATTCTTTTTTTTCATTTTTTTCGAATATCTGTTTTAGTATCTGAACGAATATCCAAAATTTTGGATATCCAAAATTTCGGTTACGGATTCGGATAGTGAAATACACTATCCAAAATGTTAGGATATCCGAAGTTCGAATATCCGAAACTCCTGATATCCGGTCTTGAACACCCCTAGCCTCCGCTACCCCTCAACTTTTCGTTGATAGTGTAAATTTGTTTTATTTTGGGTCGGTTTTCATATTTCGTTACCCTGAAAAAAGATTGTGTTACCCCTATTTGTTTATATGCCAACCAATTTAAAATTCCAAATAAAATAATGCCAAAACAAAATTGATAGCCCAAAGCAAATAAAAACCATTAACCATTTCTTTTTCTTTTGTTTGAACGAGAAACATCAAACAATCACAAACTCAAACGGAAACATGCTCAACAAAATCATCATTTTGTAAAAGTTCAAATCAAATAAAGCCTAAACAAAGTTTATAGCCCAAATCAAATAAAACCCATTACCCATTTTTTCTTTCGTTTGAACGAGAAACATCAAACGGAAACATGCTCAACAAAATCATCATTTTGAGGTTGAAGCTTTTAATACGGTTTTGGATATGCAAATTCAAGAACATGGAAATAGATTCGGTGAGCTCTCAACTAGTTTGTTAGAAAATATGTCCGGTGTAAATCTATGAGATTCGTTTTCCAAGTTTGGCTTATCTAAGATGGTGGCATTTTTCGGAGATATGTTCGAATGAATTTAGTAATGAAAGAGGGTATATTTCAAGTGATCTGACGACCTTTTATTATATTTTAAATGAAGATGATAAATTTGGAAGATTGGATGGAATGTGTGAGTTTGTTCGTGTAATGTTGGAAACCGGAAAGCACACAACTTTTCCTTTAGTTTATCGAATATTATAGCTAGCGTTGGTTTTACCGATTGCAACCGCAACTTTTAAAATATGTATTAGAAAATGAAGCTTATCAATGCGGGTTTGCACAACGAAATGGGTGATGAATATTTTGACAAATGCTTTAATTTTTGTGGTCGAAAGAGAAACGTTTGATAAAATAAAAGAAAAGGGTGTGATGGCTCGATTTCAAGCTTTTAAAAACCAAACAGGAGAAATTGTACCCCATGTGTTTAATTATATCTATTATCGCGTTTCTACTATTGTTTCGTTTACATTGTATGAAATATGGTAAAAAAATTGAATGTTACCCATGAAATTTATGTCTAGATCCACCATTGTATTTCAAGTAAGGGCCGTCGAAATTATCAGTCACTCGAGCTCGCACCTCGATTGCTTGAAAAATATTTGTTTTTTCGCTCGATTGTAAACGAGCCGCTCTGCTCGGTTTGGTTTGGCTCGAATATTTTTAATTTATTTTATGTATAATTATATAGAAACTAATATATATATATATATATATAAGTTAATAGACAAAACACATAAATATAAGTATACAATTTTTTAACCCTTTTAAATTTTTCTTATTTTTGTCAAATTTATAATTTCATTTGTTCGCTTCAAGTTTTTAGAATACTGAAAGTTTGTTTACATGTTCATTATATCTCACTCAAACTTTTTAATCATAAAAATCTACAACTCATTACACGTTTGTCTAACAACTACTAGTTTGTTTACAAATTTTATTATTTACAACCTTCAAACTTGTTTCTTATTGAAAGTATTAAAGTTGAAAAGGAAATAAATAAAGCTGGAAAATTGTTTGATGTTTGATCAAAAAGTGTTTAATTCGATTTTGGTTCGTTTCAATTTTCGCTCAACTCAGATTTCAGTTGTTTCATTCGGTTCGGTTGTAAACGAGCCGAGCAACAAGCAAGTCTTCTCTCGGTTCGGCTCGACTCGTGAATAGCCTTAATTTCAAGCATTTTTTTAAACAACTAAGTGTTATAATATAAAAATAGAACTTTTAGAGAGATTTAGAAGGGAAAGAAGTACAATATAATTATGGAAGAATATATATATGTGTGTGTGTGTGTGTGTGTGTGAAGGTGCATTATTTCCTCTACATTAGCATGGTATTTATATTTTATACTATAGGAAGGTATATTGTTTAGTAGACAGATTCACTATTTAGGGGACAACTAGATTAGTAACTTTCACCCTAGCATTTGAAAATTGTTAACCCAATAATCAATAGATATTCATAACACTCCACCTTTGATGAAAATTTTCAAAACTTTGGGGTCTTGAAGTACTAACTCATTAAAAACCTTAGTTAATAAAACCTAGTGGGGATAAACCTTACTTAATGAAACCAAGTGCATTACATTGTTCTTATATGTCGCATGCCAATATCATGAACATGTTTTCTAAAAGTTGTTGTGGTAAGTGCTTTTGCGAAAAGATCAACTAAATTGTTGCTGATTGGACACGTCTTATTTTAACTTGTTTATCCTTGATAAGAACTTGATTATATGAAAAGAACCTCGAAGGTATATGTTTTGCTATGTTAGTTTTAATATACCATTCTTTCATTTGCGAGACACAACCAGAATTATCTTCATAGATTGGTGTTGAACTTGCATCTTTCTCTAATCCACAAGTGGTTCCAGCTATTAACCAAACACACTCTCTAGAAGCTTCATCTATTGCAATGAATTCAGCATGATTTGAGGGCGTTGCAACAAGTGTTTCTTTCTGAGAGCGCCATGAAATTGTAGTTCCTTCATTCTTAAACACATTTCCAGTTTCAGATCTTGCTTTATGGGGATTAGACAAATAACCTGCATCTGCATAACCAACTAACCTTTCTTTTGAATCATTAGAGAATAAAATAAACCTAAATCAATAGTTCCTTCTAGATACCGAAAAATATATATAATGTAATTCCAATTTTTTTAGTAAGGGATGAACTTAATCTTGCCAACAAATTAACTACAAAAGAAATGTCAGGTCTCATACAGTTAGTAAGATACATAAGCGCTCCAATTTCATTGAGATATGGTAATTCTGGAATGGCACTTGTCGTGACAGTGCGTAATTAAAGTTCATCGTGTCTCTAACTACTACTTGTGTAGTATTAGGGCTACTTAGGGGTGTATGGATCGATCCTAGTTTTGTTCTGATTTCTAACTTCTGCTTTATGTGGGATGGAATAATGTGTGTACGCCACACGCACCTTCTCATAGGTGCATGTACTAGCTGGATGTGTATCCCTCTGTTTCTGGTTTTGGATGCTTCTGTGTTACACGACCTATTTTATTATTATTGCATCACAATCGTGTAGTTTAGTATATGTGTATGCTTCTGTTATAGTTCTGATATGTTTGTATACGTTTATATGTATGTGTTTGTGTATCTGATTATGTTCCAATCGTGTATTGGATTATGGTTCTGATTATGTTAAGCATTTGTTTCTATTTCGGTGTGGATTTCGAGTTTGTATTCGTTTCAGTTTTAGCATCAACTTAGTTCATACTTTAGTTCAATATATATGTTTTGTTTTCTGTATTGTATGTTCATCTTTACATGTACTATTGTTCTTTCAGTTACAAAGAAATTTTTGCCCAGTTGTATATTCTTGTTTGTGTTAGTCTTATTTGTATACATGTAATCCGAAAAATATGTGATGAGAGTAAAATGAAGTTCAAAGTAAAGACTTTTATTTATTTTCTTTTATTTCAGCATTTAATAATGTTTGGTTTATGATGTGTGTGATAATGACATGTCAGCCTGTTTCGGATCGGGGTGTTATAGTTATGGTATTAGTGCCAGGTTCTTTCTTGTAGAACACTTAAATAATAATAATTAAAAATGTGAGTTAATGGGTAGACGTCGGATTAGGATTTCCCTTTTCATATTCTGCGTATTCCGAAAGTCTTTATCTTTCAACTGATATGTACACCTTGTTTTCATATGCCTCTTAGAAGACGTGTGACCCACCAAAACGAGAATTATGTTGAACGCGACCCTCCTCTTGCGACCCTTTTTACTAAATTCGTCAATGCAACTATTGCGGCATTAGTCCCTAACCTATTACAACTGTTACAATAGAACAACCCCTGAGGTAACAACCAAGAGGCAACAATCCTGGTCGCAATAATCCTTTGGTAATGGTAATCCTCTTGTTGGTATTCATGTATGGCTTGAGCTTTTTCCAAAGCAAAAGCCGAAATTCTTTAGTACCACTAATACTCTAGTTGAAGCCGAAATTTGGATTGCGTATATCGAGAAACGATTTAAGGTGTTGGGTGTTGAAGAAGTGTTTAAGGTTTGGCTAGATGCTTACATATTCATGGATGATGCTCATAGATGCTGAAAGACTTTAAAAGATGCTCATGGAGGAGACAACTATGTAGCCACACTTCCTTGGCATGATTTATGTACCCTGTTTTATCAGCAGTATTTTACTGATGTTGACCACAGTGAATATCTGAGGGAATATTCTTCTAGATGATGAAAATATCGTAGAGTTAAAAATTTGTTTTTTTGTTGTCTTGTTAGTTTTCTAGGCCTGACCATAGGTACTCAAGAGCAACGATGAGAAGTATAATAGAATCATATACAATATTTGCAACGATAAGCAATGTTTGCTTCTTGTATGGTTAATGATCCTGTGGGACGAGCTTGATGGTTTTTCATTAATAACTCGCTATTTTTCTCTGCTACGATAAGATTTTCACTTAGATTAGACTATTTTTGAAACTTTTGTAACCATTATTTGTTGTAAATTTATATTTGATGCATGAAAAGTAGAGTAAGTTTTCTCTAACTTATCTTCCTTAGTAACAGTTTGTCCATAAAGTTCAAGCTTTAGAACAAACACACGCACACACACATATACATATATATATATATATATAACACAGAGCATATGTGTGATCATTCATTTTTTTTTTAATTCTTGGAGTCTAAGATTGTTCCATTCAACTCTAGCAGTAAAGAGTAATGAATTCCTTTGATGATCAAATCTACTTTTTAATTTTTTTCATAAAACACTTGGATTATCATAATTAAAATACTCCAATTGAAGTATTCCGTCAATGTATTTATGGATAAAAACATCATATGTTGCTCTGTCATGTTCATCCAGTGTATTGTTTTCATCAATTGCCTCTAACACACCCATTGATTTTGGGGTGTCTTTTGACATTTGTTGTTCAGGCCATATAGTTCTCTCTAAAACTTTTGAGAGACAAAAATTCAAGCTTTTCAATATTTGTTATTTTATTACTAAACACAAATTAAATACATATTAGAATTTACATACTCATAAGAATTGTAATAAAATACATAGATAAAGCTACAAACAAATAACGGATAGGAAACAATATAAATTTTTAGGTGGGAGATTATAAAGTAAAACCACAACCAATATTAGCATTATGGTGTCTAACACTAAAACTAGGTGAATCATGTTTCAAAATATTATATTGAGTAATCATGAGAAGAAAAGTTTTGTATTTGTGAAATAATTAAGATTGATCATTGGTTATTTATAGTAAAAAAATTATAATCATTTTTAGCAGCTAAATGACCGTTTCATCAATGGTTATATGTAAGTTATATGTATAGATATAAAAATGATTTTATAAGTAATAGAATAAATGAGATATAAACGACAAGTTATTAAATAAGATCTAAATTTAGTTTGCATAAAAATAATAATAATGAACTTGTTAGTATACATAAATAATAGTTAGTACATGAATAAAAGTTAGTGCACATATAAATGTTAATTTACATAAATAAAAGTTAGTTGACGTAAAATAATGCATAATTAAAATGTTAGATGCATAAATAAAAGATAGAGATATAAATAAAGGTTAGATACATAAATAAAAGTCAAAGAGTTAGTAAATAAAGGTTGGATGCATATATAAAGGTTAGAGAATTAGTAGTCCCATAGTTAGTAAAAGTCCATTATAAGATGTCTTTTATATTTGTTTTGTTTATCATTATAGTTGACTTTTTATCATTATTAACGTTATGTTTACCTTGTTTATGATTGATGTCTTCTTACTTGGGTGAGCTTCTTGATTAAGACATAAGCGAGTCCTGCTGATAACGTGTTATAATATAATGATAACTAACACAAAATTAGTGTTAAGTTTTAAGAACATTTACGCCTTGTTCTTGAGTTTTTTAACCAATGAAAGAAAAGGAAATGAGAGGAAATGATAAGAAAGGGAAGGAAATTTTTTTTAATTATGTGTGTTCTTGAGTTGGAAGGAAATTAGAGGAAAGGAAAGGATAACTATGTTAAAAAATAGTTATCCTTAATAATCATCCCATTTTTTGGAGGATAACTTATTGGGAAAATACATTAATTTAATCCTTCGTAACTTCTCCTACTTCTTTCCTTTCCATCCTAAAAAAAACTCAAGAACATACATTTTTTAACTATCCTTAGTTTTTCTTTTTTTTCTTTCCTTTAAAAAAACTCAAGAACAGGACGTTAAAGAGATTTAGAAGGGAAAGAAGTATAGAATAATTATGGAAGAGTATATATGAAGGTGCATTATTTCCTCTACTTTGGTATGCTATATATACTATAAGAAAGTAAACTATTCAGTAGACAAATTTTACTATTTAAGGGACAACTAGGTTAGTAAATTTTTACCCTAGCATTTGAAAATTGTTCATCCAATAATAAGTAGATATTTTATAATACTAAGAGCGTTTCTTTAGTAATTTAGTGTAAGTTTGGTGTATGCGACGTGAGTCTTTATAGAAGAATTAATTTGCTAGGTTTTCTTTTGGTGATCTTAGGCTATACTCAATCAAAATATCACAATCTCAATCTCATATTATAATATTAATTTCTTTCTCCTTAATCTATATAATTTACCTCATCTCAATCTTTTACACACTTTCATAACCCATCCCAACTTAAAGCAAGTATTTTTTTTTCATGATGTTCGTTTTTAATAAAATTTATGTCGGAATGTTCATAAAAATTTTTTAAGAAATATCGTGTATTTATTTATTTTTTTTTAGTTCGAATATTATAAGTTAATTGAATAATTAAGTTTTGGGGTTAGTTTGAATTGCAATCTGGGTTTGCTTCACCAACCCAGATTGCCAATCTAGATTGCTTTATCTTCTATTTTAATTTTTTTTTTAACTTTGGGCCAACCAATCTCATTATGAGATTGCCAATGAGAGTAGTCTTAGTTCGAGGTTGGCTAAGTTTTCTTTAGTAATTTCGTGCGGGTTTCGGTTGTATCGGGCGATTGGGGTTGAGGTTTTCCTCCTGGTTTTTGGTGGTTGTATATGGTGTTTATAGCTATTTACTAGCTCGTTTTTTTAATATATATTTGTTTGTCGTTCAAAAAAATGAGCATTTTCAACTTATCCCATAAGTTTTTGTAGGAGAATTTTGTAAATTATAAGATAGGGTTATGAGTTGCTTTGAGCGGATAAGAAAGAAAAGTTTGTGATTTTTTTATAAACTTGGGGAAAGTTTGTTAGCCACTATTTATTATTTAAAAATAGTTGAAATTAGTTGCGAGTAGAGGAAAAAGAAACTTCAATGATAAAGGAATAAAGCATTATTATCTAATTGAACAAGAGAGAAAAATGAAGTGTTTCTTAATATAATTATAGAGATGGGAATGAGAGACAAGCTGGGTATGCTCTAACGGATAAAACTGCAAATATTTGAGGTAACTCAATGGCACAAGTCAACCATATACCCCCGTGATTGTAGACAGAGTTGGATAATAGGATGGATATCAACTACGGGACGTGTTAAAATTACATAATAATCTAAAGCTGTTGAGAATACGTTACATTCTATTGGAACAAATGGTTTACTTTTTTGTAGTTTTAAATTTTAGATATTTCAACTAATAATAACTATGATTTAGAATCCGCACGTTCCACCAATTATTCTTGAGGAGAAGGTGGCTGGTAATTCTGTTAAGCGGGTTGTTGAAGATGGGGTGCGATGGTGGAGGTTGGATGTGGTTTTTCCACAATTGTGATTTTCCTTCTTGTTGATGATTCTGGGTAAGTCGGGTCTAGAGTGACAAAATTAGTATGAATTATTGACATCCTATCTCGTAGGAAAACTAACTTAAGCATTAGGAATAGTTTCAAACATTGTTTAAAGAAACAAATGGCTTGTCGATTAATATTTTTGTTACAAATAATACAATTTTGTTAATCGAAAGCTCCAAGTATGAATTGATTATTTTATTAATACGTAAATCTCAACGCCTAATCACTAATTTGTTATGCTAACAATTAACATTAACTTGTTGGTACAACGTTAGAATTTTCTTGGTACCAAAAATTTTGAATTACCCTCACCCCACCCACTATCCATCGACGGGCTACTTGCTACCATCGGTTAATTGCTGATGGTGGTGCAAAGAAAATGAGGGAGGGTTGGTGATATTTGATTGTTATTGAGGATGCGGTATTCCCTTCTAAACACAAAATCACTTTTTTATGTGTAAGAGGCGCATAGCCCCAAATTGGTTAACCACATAATTACTTAGTTTATGTTAGGTTTTTATTTCAACATGTGTGTAGTTAGAAGAATATTAGCGTCCAATCTATAGAAGTAAAATAATAAGGTTGACAAACTTAGTTTTTTTTTTAATGTATAACTCCAAAATTACAAAATTAAACTAGACAATTATGTTTAAACTACAAAACCCAATGCTCATTTATCTGTTATCTTAAAACTTGACATAAAGCACTCAGAATAATTTAATTATAATACAAAACATTTTTTTAAAATGATGTATAGAAATAAATAAGTTAAACTAGTCAATCAACAAACCCCTATATGTCAACGCAAACCCAAATTCCTTTGGCTAAACATGTTACGTGTCGACAGAAATTAACCAAAACCTGCTTAGACGAAACCCAAAACACAAATTTCATGTTACATTCATAATGTGTTATAAATTCACCCCTTACATACAACAACTAGTTGGTCTTTAAACTCTTTCAAACCAACTTATCTTTGTATAAACATTATACGTGGTTTTAAAAAGCAAATCCCAAATGCTCACACTAAAATCTGAAAGGGATATTCAATCCAAATCATAAATCAGTGACAAATACTAAATACAAACCAATTGTAAAAAACAAATTCACCAAAACTATGATCATATCTCCAAATCCCATGTATAAACTTATCATAAAAGAATAATCAACTCGCCTGTTGTTTACCTTGTTCTTTACTTTGTTCTTTCGCCTCTTCTTTACCTTGTTCTTTCACTTCTTTGCCTTGTTCTTTCACCACTTCTTTGCCTTGTTCTTTCACTTCTTTACCTTGTTCTTTCACCACTTCTTTACCTTGCTCTTTGACATGTTCTTTACCTTGTTCTTTCACTTCTTTGCCTTGCTCTTTCACCTCTTCTTTACCATGTTCTACCGACCCTTCCTTTTTACCATGATTATGATTTTTTCCACCTATAAGGTCTCCAATCTTCTTAAACAACTTCTTCCTGTGATAAAGGCCATAAAGATAATACCCCTTATTGAAGAAACATGAAATGAATCTGACCTGATCCATGATGATGTTCCCCGGTCTTCGAGATGAACGAACCACGACTCGATCTTCTTCTCCGGTAGCTTGAGATCTGCAATGGTTTTTGGGGGTGTGGAGGTGACTGCTAAGAAATCTCGAGGATCTCTTGTTTACAGACACAAAAATGGTTATGGTGGTGGCTCTTATTGAGAACAACAACCCTTAATAAGGAGGTGGAGACCTCCTTATATAGGGAGCCTCATGGCCACCATCATGGTACCCTAATGGGCCTAGCCCAGTTAGGGTTACCTCCACAAAACCCCCTCAGCCCAATAATATTGTATTAGTCCATATAATAAAATAAGCCAGACATAATAAATTAAGGTCGTAAGCCGGGTTTAGTACCATACCCCTACAAGCCCCCCAAGTCCAGTGTTGCTCCTAGGCGTGCAAGCGTTTAGGTGGAGCGCTGGACTTCATAAGGTGTGTTAGGATATGAGGCGGTTTTTTCCCCTTTCTTCGGCCTTGTCTTTATTGTCTTTTAGTTTTGAGAGGTTTTCTCCATGATGGTGACATGTTGTGATCCTTATGATAATAATGGTGCACTGGCATGAATAAGATATAGCACGCATCATAACAATAGTGGCGCGGGGCCTGATAAAAGATAGAGTGCGCATCTCGATAATAATGTAATGCAACTTGCGCGCGAGGCAGCTTACGAGCTATAAAAATAATGAAGCTTGCGCGCGAGGCGACTTACGAGCTATAAAATAATGAAGCATGCGCGAGTTGCGGCTTATGAGCTATAATATGATGATAATGACTGGCCCACAAGGGCCTCTTCTATGCAGGATGACTATCCCGGCTTGTCTTCAAAATAATAATGGAGTCACAAACGGCCAGATAATAATAACAATGTCATAGGTGCTTGTGCGACTCGTAGCCGAACCTGCAAAAACATATCACCAAAAAGTGGATGTATTACAAGGTTCCCAGCCTCGGGCAAATTATGAGGTGTGCCCAACCTACGTTGGCGCGTGGCCGTTTGGGATATTATTAGGCTCCCGATCTTTGTGTTTGGCGTGTGGCCATGTGGGATATTATTATGCTCCCGACCTTTATGTTTGGCGCGTGGCCATGTGGGATATTATTAGGCTCCCAACCTTTGTGTTTGGCGCGTAGCCGTATGGGTTTATGAGGATCCCCAACCTTTAAATTTGGCGCGTAGCCGTATGGGTTTATGAGGATTCCCAACCTTTAAGTATGGCGCGTATTGAGGACCCGCGGATGCGCATACATGGCAGCAGAATGCTGATTCGCGGCGCGCATGCATGGCGGCATACTAAGGATCCGCGGATGCGCATACATGGCAGCAGAATGTTGATCCACAGCGCGCAAGATGGCAGCGTAATGAGGATTCGCGGGTGCGCATGCATGGCAGCGTATTGAAGACCCGCGGATGCGCATACATGGCAGCAGAATGTTGATTCACGGCGCGCAAGCATGGCAGCGTAGTGAGGATTCGAGGGTGCGCATGCATGGAGGCGGAGTGGTGATCCAAGGTCGCGTATGTATGGCGGCGGAGTGGTGATCCGCGGGGGCGCATGCATAGCGGCTGAAAGTTGAGCGCACATGCATAGCGGAGAGTTGAGTGCGCATGCATGGCGAAGAGTTGAGCGCGCATGCATGGCGGTGAGTTGCGCACAAGCATGGTAGAGGGTTACGTGCACATGCATGGCGTTGGAGTCTTCTACGTAAAACCAAAAGCATGGAGTCATCTTTCGAACTCACATGGTGGTTTCCGCGGGCGCGCATGCATGGCTGCGGAGTGAGGATCCGCGGGCGCGCGTGCATGGCGGCGGAATGGCAGAAAGTTGAGCGCGCATGCATGTCGGGAGTTGAGCGCGCATGTATGGTGGAGAGTTGAGCGCGCATGCATGGCGGGAGTTGAGCGCGCATTCATGGCGAAGGGTTGAGCGCGCATGTGCTTTGCCTTAGTTGTGCTTATGTATTTTTATGGTCCAGCTGCGCAATACGTAGGATGGATGCTATGAGTAATTTGAGCTAAGGCTCATATTATTGGGCTAAGGCCCTAACGTTTTAGAGTTAAAACTCGTTAACGCGTCTGAGCTTGAAGCTCGCGCATGTATGTTTTACTTCGTTTTATTTTTAGTTTGATGTCAAAACAATGTTGTCATATTGCTCAAAATTAATAAAGGGAAGTGTGAAACATGTATGCAAAAGGTAATAGAACGCATGTTAAGAAAAAATAGAGCGTATCATTATTCATAATGGCTTAAAAAGCCTTGATTACGAGCTTGACAACTTTTACATGAGACATTTTCTAAGTTGTGCTGCGTTCTATGTGCGCGGGATCTTCCATAGGTGGTGGAATGTTAATCCGCGGCTGTGCGCATGCATAGCGGCGGAGTGGTGACTCGCGGGCGCGCATGCATCGCGGCGAAGTCTTGATCCTCGGCAGTGTGCATGCATGGAAGCAAAGACTTGATCCTTGGCAGTGCACATGCATGGCGGCGGAGTCGTGACTCGCGAGCGCGCATGCATGGCTGCAAAGTCTTGATCCTCGGCAGTGCGCATGCATGGCGGTGGAGTCTTCTGCGTAAAACCAAGGACATGGAGTCGTCTTCCGACCCACATAGTGGTTTCCGCGGGCGTGCATGCATGGTGGCACGCAGGTGTTGACCCGCGGTAAGTGACCCTCGGCAGTGCGCATGCATAGCGGCGGAGAGAGGACCCGCCGGCGCGCATGCATGGTGGCACGCAGGTGTTGAATCGCGGTGATGCGCTGCTCGGCACCAGCGCGTATGAGTGATGGCGCGCTGCTGCTTCATAGTGGCGGGACTCATGCATGGTGGCATGCACCATGGCGGCCAGATGGTTATCCGCGGTGGCGTGTACGCGTGGTGGCGCAATGACATTACCCGGTGGCGAGGTTTACTTGTCATGGCGCGCATGAATGTTGGCATTGTATTGAACCACGGCGAGCGCATGCGCGGTGGCGGAGCGTTGTGCCACGGTGATCATCACAACTTGCGGCTTGCTTGCCGGAGCAGGAGGTGGCGTGGACTCTAATTGCCCGCCATGTTTTTGTTTTTTCCGGTGATAGGTTTTTCAATGAAATTCTTGGATGATGATAAGAAAATTGGAAACTGGACCCACCGGGTATTTAGGATCCTACCTCCACTAGTCCCCCTAGTCCAGTGCTGCTCCTGGGCGTGCAGCGGTTAGTTGGAGTTCTGGACTTATTAGGAATGCTTGTACGGTTTTTCCGATCCGGTGCTTCCCAAATGTACTTTTTTGCTTATATTTCTACTTTGCTTCGGGTTGTAAGAGGTTTTAATCATGATGGCGCGTTGAGCGAAGCAGAGCGCGTCCGGTATACGGAGCGTGCCCAGCCTTGTATTAGGCGCGAGGCCGTATGGGTTTATAAGGATTCCCAACCTTTAAGTATGGCGCGTAGCCGTATGGGTTTATGAGGATTCCCAACCTTTAAATTTGGCGCGTATGTTACCCGCGGTGATCGTGTCGGAGCTTTAACTTGGCCTGCGGGAGCCGTACCTGACCGGCCATTTCTTTGCTCAGAGCGTACATGTGATTCACAAAAGCCGGGTTTGACCCGCGGAAGCTTTCTTGTGACCCGCAGAGGTTGTACTTAAGCTGCTGGAGTTTCTCGCCATGACCCGCGGATGTCAGATTTGATCCGCGGTTGTGCGTTAGTGACCCGCGGTATGTGAGGTTGGTCCCTTCCAACATTTAAGTTGCCCGCTAGAGTTATTCATTGATCCGCGGGAGTTCACAATATGATCCGCCAATTATTATTTAGCGCGTACGGCATGCTATGGCGGAGTTGAATCGCCGGAGCACGCATGCGGCTTGTTTGTTTCGCGAACGGCGTGGAGGTTGATGTTGATTGCGGAAGCTAAAGTTAACCCTTGAGGCTTTGATTGTGCCTTTGTTTCGCGGGAACTTTGCTTGCGGAAGCAGAAGTTGATTGTGGAAGCTAAAGTTGACCCTTAAGGCTTTGATAACGCCACGCGGGAACTTTGCTTGCGGAAGCAGAAGTTGACCCTTGAGGCTTTGATTGTGCCTTGCGGGAACTTTGCTTGCGGAAGCAGAAGTTGATTGCGGAAGCTAAAGTTGACCCTTAAGGCTTTGATAACGCCACGCGGGAACTTTGCTTGCGGAAGCAGAAGTTGACCCTTGAGGCTTTGATTGTGCCTTGCGGGAACTTTGCTTGCGGAAGCAAAAGTTGATTGCGGAAGCTAAAGTTGACCCTTAAGGCTTTGATAACGCCACGCGGGAACTTTGCTTGCGGAAGCAGAAGTTGACCCTTGAGGCTTTGATTGTGCCTTGCGGGAACTTTGCTTGCGGAAGCAGAAGTTGATTGCGGAAGCTAAAGTTGACCCTTAAGGCTTTGATAACGCCACGCGGGAACTTTGCTTGCGGAAGCAGAAGTTGACCCTTGAGGCTTTGATTGTGCCTTGCGAGAACTTTGCTTGCGGAAGCAGAAGTTGATTGCGGAAGCTAAAGTTGACCCTTAAGGCTTTGATAACGCCACGCGGGAACTTTGCTTGCGGAAGCAGAAGTTGACCCTTGAGACTTTGATTGTGCCTTGCGGGAACTTTGCTTGCGGAAGCAGAAGTTGACCCTTAGCGTTCATAAAGCTTCATTCGCAACGTGGAAGCAAAAAATGACCCGCATGAGATTATAGTTGATCCGCGGGGAGCGCTTTTGATCTGCAGTTGATTGAAGTTGACATGCGGGGGCTATGGCGGAGAGTAATCCTCGGGAGCGCGCATGCAACCCGCTGTGGCGGAGAGTAATCGCCGGGAGCGCGCATGCAACCCGCTGTGGCGGAGAGTTGAGCGCGCATGCATGGCGGGAGTTGAGCGCGCATGCATGGCGAAAGGTATAATTTATTTGAAACCCCAAAATGGGATAATATTGATGGCTATTATTTTGAGGTTGTACACAGCCTGTCATTCTCCTAGAAAATGCCTTTCCACATGAGTCAAAGATATGCAAATATGATGGTACCCACTGCAAAAAGAGTTGTACCTGTGTATTCCTTTTTTACACCCAATTTTTGCTTTGTGACTATAGATCTAGAACTTATTCCAGCATTGAACACTGAAAATCAGATCTGGATCCGGCACCCATTGCGTATGAACGCAGATCTAGAGAGAAACAAGAATATCGAACGTAACTGTTGCTCAAACGGAATCAGATCTGAAGGAATTAGACCCAGATCTAACCTCCGTCACTCTAGAAACACAGATCTGGACATGAAACGGGGAAGATTGAGGTGTGGTTCGTTACCGTCCCACGGATGGCGCCAATGAAGAAACATGAAATGAATCTGACCTGATCCATGACGATGTTCCCCGGTCTTCGAGATGAACGAACCACGACTCGATCTTCTTCTCCGGTAGCTTGAGATCTGCAATGGTTTTTGGGGGTGTGGAGGTGACTGCTAAGAAATCTCGAGGATCTCTTGTTTACAGACACAAAAATGGTTATGGTGGTGGCTCTTATTGAGAACAACAACCCTTAATAAGGAGGTGGAGACCTCCTTATATAGGGAGCCTCATGGCCACCATCATGGTACCCTAATGGGCCTAGCCCAGTTAGGGTTACCTCCACAAAACCCCCTCAGCCCAATAATATTGTATTAGTCCATATAATAAAATAAGCCAGACATAATAAATTAAGGTCGTAAGCCGGGTTTAGCCCAGTTAGGGTTACCTCCACAAAACCCCCTTATCATCACCATGTTCTGAATGACTCCGATGATGATCCGCCTCTTCAAAGTGACCCGACCCTGAATGATGATGATGGCCTTTCGCTTTTGGTGGCGTTCGTAGTTCTGATTTTGGTGACTCGTCAGTATCAAAAATAGACCCTTTAAGGGCTTCAAACTTCTCTGGATCAACATCTACAAAAGTGTCATTATGATCATCTTCGTCTTTGTTAAACCCTCTGAAGTCATCAAAATCAAAACTAAACATATGTTGTGGTGAAGAATCCGGGGAGTTGAAAACCTCGGTATGATGATCTTCACATTGTTTACTAGCTTCGGTTTTTGCAGTGAGTAATGTTTTGAATTCATTCAAGTGTTCATTAGCCGCAGCTTCTTTGGCTACCAATCTTTCGTTTTCTTGTGCAAGAGCGCGTAAAGATTCTTCCTTCTTGGATAACATGTCTTTGAGTTTTGAGGATTCGGCTCGGGCTATGTTGGAAGCCTCTTTAGCAACGTTTGACTCGTTTACAGCTTGTTTAACTATATCACGAAGCTTGGAAGTTTCTTCTCGTGTGATTCGTGTCGTGTTTTCAGCCGCCATTAATGCTTCGTGTAGCTTATTGTTTTGACGTGTGAGTGAGGCGTTCTCTTCATAAGCCGTGTTAATGCAAGTTATGAATCCCATTTCTTTTGCGGACCACGCAGCTATGGACTCGTCGGTTTCGATTCTTAACTGGTTTAGACGTCTAACTTCTTTCTTTAATATAGCCAATTCTTGTTCAGATGATTTTTGTAAGTTAAGCTCTTGGTTTAAGTGCTTAATCTCAAGCTTTGATTCTTCTAAATCCATCTTAGTTTGTTCAATCTGTCTCGTTTGAATCATCAACGAATCCAACATATGCGACTCCGATTGCTTCGTTTTCTCCAATTCATCTTCCAATTCCACTATTCGTTTATTCAATTTCTCAATAGAAGCCTCTCTTTCCCCTAGCTTAACCTTATACACCTTCGCCGCCTCGACCTGACTAATCAACAATTTAATCTGTTTATCTTTGGACTCGATATCCCTTTTCGCACTCGCCAACAAATCGTTAGCATTCTTCCTCTCGGTTTCGGACTCATTTAACCTCAATTTCGTGTTCCTTAACTCCTCCTCTAAACTAGTCATTTGTTTCTGCATCATTGCAGCCTTAACAATCCGATACTACGAAACCGCAAATTATAACATGATTACACAAAAGGTTCCGGATTAGGTAGAATAAATAATACGTACCTCGGATAAGCTAACGGTATTGCGATCGACGGACACTAAGGCTTGTTTATCAACCTGTGATGCATTATCTCCTCTACAGATCTTGGACCCAGAAATTGTTCTAAATAAAAACGAAGCATGCTTCTTGTTTTGTCCAAATTCTTGATACCCGGATGATCTAGAGATAAACAGAACAGGTTGGTGTGAATTATATATCAATCATCAGAAATTGTAATAACGGGTGTTACATGTAACGTGTGATTATGAGATGATTAAAAGAATGATGAATAATATGAGAGAGAGAAATGAGAAATGGTACCTTGATTTGGAACGTAACATTGTGTTGTGTTGTGGTGTGAAATTGAGCGGTTGAAGAAAATGATCGGAATGGTTGAGGATTTGAAGGAAGCCGTGGTTGGCGGGTGCAGACTTCCTGTGTAACGTCTTTGCTTTGGTCTAGAATATCACAATATTAAAGTCTAATGCATTCAATGTTCATTAATATTTTATATTTTCTTTTAATTTAATATTTAGTCAAGTGGAAAATATGTTAATTTATATTTTATTTAATGGCCAACAAATGTTTCAAACGCGTGACGGGATGAATTCAACATATTGGGATACATTTGCTTTTTAATCCCGAGAAATTCTCACCAAAGGCCAACACCGTGAATACTCGCCCGAATGGTCGACAGCGCGGTAAGATAAAGCTCGTTCAATTCAAGAATCCAACTAATAAACTTCATATGCCCGCCTAGTCTGCCACCATCGTCTTGGTGCTGTTGAAAGTATATGCTGGCGACAGGATCGAACCTGGTTCATGTGAAACAAGTCTCTTCCTTAACACTCCATAATTGTATACTTTTATTTTTAAATTGATTTTTAGAATAGTACTCTCATGTAATGAAATATTTAAGAATTTATAATATTAATTAAAGATTATTTTTTTAAATTGACATAAAAAGAAGATTTATTAGTTGATTGTTGTTTAGTGAAATTTTTCTCACTGCTATCATCTAAATTTGAAGAAAAAATTTGTAATTAAGATGAATGCATGTACGTTCCATTTAAATCAATTAACTTTAAAAAATAGCATTTATAAAATATTTCACAATAATTGAGCAATATTAGACCATGTGTAATCATAAAGCTCCACTATCAAAGGTTATACGTCACGTGGCGCCCAGTCAGAGTTATGGTTTTGTACAAAAACATGCTATAGTCATAACTCTCCACTACCAGGTGTTATGCGCCACGTGGCGCCCAGTCATTATTAATTTTATTTGTTTTTTTAAATAATAATTCATTTAAATAATTAAATATATAATTAAAACACTACATTAAAATAAAAAATACATTAAACGGATGTAGTAATCTAATATTATTATTATTTTTACGATGAATATTTGATATAGTTATGATATTAGTAACATAAACATAAGCATAAACCAAGTTTTTTTTTACCAAAGGGGTTTTGGTAAAAAGTGTTTACCAATATGGAGATTTTGAAACTTATTTACCTATAAATTGTGTTGGGTTAAAATTGCAATAAAAAATATATTATGGGTTTAAAATTACAATAACAAAATGGTGTGGTTTATAAATTAAAATAAAAATATATAACACACCACTCCTCATCTCGTCTCTTCAATTCGCCGGCCACTAACTCCGACGACTGGCATTTAACCGGCGATCCCGTTACCACCCACCACCACCACCATTTTTCTCCTTTTTCTCCGATCTGTAACTCACCCACCACCACCATAACAATAACATAAACCGGCTTCAAGACCCACCCACCCAACGGCTATTTTTTTGATTTGTGTGCCAATCCCCGCGTTTTGCATACAACGCAGCCAAAAAATCAATTTCATATAACGCAGGGGGGCGGTGTACCCCTGCGTTTTCGTCCTCAACGTTGGTGGCAACGTTGCCACCACGGGTGGTCTTAAATAGATGTGATAGTTATTAATGGGGGTGTCATCTTGACCCAAATTATTTTAAATGGGTTTTTTTTTTAAATTAAATGGGTTGATTTAGATTATAGATTTTAACTAAATAGGTCAAAATGGGTTACTTGAAATTTTATTTTGTTTGATCGATTTTTTCGATTTCGATTGATTTGGTTCGGTTTGGCTTTTTGTTTCATTTTCATTGATTTTTTCGGTTTCGGTTCAATTTCTAAGTGGGGTTTTTTTATTGAACGAGGATAACGAAAAAAACATTTTAGGTTTTTTTACTTTTTATGTTTTTGATTATAATTTGAGTTATATATATTTTTTAGGAGTTTTTTATCTTAATAGAAAAATAATCAGAAAAAAATTCCAAAAAAATAATTAAAAAATAATAACTTAAAATACAAGTAAAAAACAAAAAATCTAAAAAAACTAAAATGTATATGTTGTTATCCTCATTCAAAAAAAAACCCTAAAACATGTTCCGACCGGTTCTGACCCTAACATGTTCCGACCCAAATCAAAACAACTCTTTTTTAAATTGACATGTTCTGGTCATAACTCGTTTTGATCAAAACTCGTTTCGATCCATGATCCGTTCAACCCAACCCAACTCATTTACCACATCTAATTATAAAGTTTTATGGATGAAATTAGTGAAGCACAAGAAAAAAACTATATCTTAATGTGATAATTTTAGCCGGTACTTCATTTTAAAGTTTCTTTGACTGTTTACGAAAAAAAAATCTAAAGACGTTACGTGTACATTCATTTCATTTATATGTAGTATAAAAAGGCATTACATGAGCCATGAGGGGTGAATGTGTTAATTTGAGCCATTCGAGGTAGTATATTATTTGAATATGTAGAGTAATTGATTGCAGAAGTAGTTCGCGTGTGACCTTGTCTAACGGCCGGCCAACATTGTCTTGGAATAACGATCCTTTAGTCAACCTTCATAATTTGGGCTCAGTCATCAATTTGGGCTTTTGGGTTTCTAGTCAAAACAACTTATTATTTTATTGTGCAAATTCTATAGAAAAATAACAATAAAACTTTTTTTTAACAAATCTGTTATAATCTAGGGACTAAAATTTTATGATGAGAAACAAATACATGAATACAGAACTACCGGGACTAAGTAATGGATCCCGATGATTACTTCCAAATGATGCTCTTCTGGTTAACTCTAATGATTATTGAAGGTAGAGGTGCACAAATCGGGTTTTCTAAATACCCGGGTTCGGGTATAGAACCGGGTTCGGGTATGACCGGGTATTGGTAATAATCGGGTAGGGTTCGGGTCGGGTATTGTCTCTAAAAATCATACCCTATACATCGGGTTCGGGTCGGGTATAGACCCAGGTATTCTAAAACTTGGTATTTGAATACCCTATTATCGGGTATTGAAAAAACTCTATTTACGGGGTTTTTTCCGGTATTTTTTTATATAGATTGGATTTTTTAAAAGTTTACACTTTTTAGGGATATTATTCGGGTATATTTAAGGTATTTTTCGGGTATACATCGGGTATTTGAAATATCCGGTTTCGGGTATTGGAAAACCTCGGTTCCGGGTTCGGGTATTACCGGGTACAAATCGGGTTTTCGGGTATTACCGGGTACAAATCGGGTCCGGTTCAGGTTCGGGTTTTAGTGCCAAAATGCATACCCTACGGGTAGGGTCGGGTTCGGGTTCGGGTATTAAAAACCCGGGTATTAGAAAACCGGTTCCGGGTATTTATTTCGAGCCCGGTTCCGGGTTCGGGTTTTTTGTGCACCTCTAATTGAAGGGTTGACTTATATAAAACAAAATATTGTGAGCCTCGTCACATAAAGATGGTTTCTTCTTATTATTATCATCCGACATGAGAATAGGTATCAGTTCATTGAGAGAACCAAATTGGAAATTTTGTTAAGAAATAAGCACTAGTGAATTTCGTGACTGGTACATCGTAGGGAAGATCATCCATTCGACCCGCTGACATTTTGGTGTTTGGATTGTTAGGAGGAAAGCATGCTTGTGTGGATTTAACAAGGGTTTCCCCTCTGATGTGCTTAGGGAGTAGTGGTTTCACAATTGGTCAATCTGATTTGAAAGTTGTTACAAGCAAGGTGACTAAATATGAGAAGACGTGTCTTGACAACTAACATATATTTATTCTTTTTGTTTTTGACACTTTTGGTTTCCGTGCCTGAAGCTATTGAGTTACTTAGCCGAGTTTAATGAGTCATGCATATGTTATGACTCCAAGATCAGCGAATGTAGTTTTTAAAGATTGTGTTTTGCAATTCAAAAGGGGATTGCATCGCAGCTTGTTGCTCGTTTGGCTTCTGTTTAAATATAATCACTACTTTTCAATCATATAATGAAACTTTGTTTAAAATATTAATAATAAAATAATAAAGAAAAAATCGGAAGCTACTTGTGACATTCGTCAAAATTCGGATCTCGATTTGTATTCGTGTTGTAAACTTTGATTATACAAACCCGACTCAACATTTTTGTTTCCTTATTTAATCATTATATAATATTATTATATATCTCGATCACCAATAAATCGATGTTTGTCATACTATAGAGTCGTTAAGAAAGTCGCCGTGCCTTTATGTTTATCATTGTATTTTGTGTTATTTTCGTCATTGATTGTGTCTTTTTTCCTTTACAATGTGTTTTTTTTATATTGTGTTATATTACTCAACACTGTGTTATATTTTGTTCGACATTGTGTTATATTTTGCGATCTATTGTGTCTATTTTAGTTATAATTGTGTCTTTTGTTCTCGCCCAGCTTGCGGTGCACGCATATAATGTATATATGTGTGAACCCTCGGGTGGACAAAAGTTAAATTGCGCTAATTTTGACGTTATTTTATTAATCTCATAAAAATAACGTTAAAAGTGCCGGAAGGTTAATCAAACATCATGTAGTTGCGTCTGATGTGGTCTAATATATATATACTAGTTTTTATCCCCCATATTACGGGAGCTGTTTTACATTATTTATTTTTAATATTTATATACTTTTTTAATTTTATTTATTGTAAGGAAATTTATAATATACTTAGAGTTTGATGATAAAAGGGTTTCACAAATAACTAAGATGTAACAACCCGGTTTAAAAGTTAAATGGGTTTGTTGAGACCCAAGACCCGCTTAACTTTTTTTACTATGAAATTGTTTCTTAATTATAAATAATATCTTTTTTTAAAAATCATATAATAACTTTTAGTATATTATATTTTATAGGATTTTCACATCAATAATTTGGTGAGAATAATTTTTAATTTAATGAGATGTTATAACCCGTTTAAAGAATATATGGGTTTAGTAAGACCCATACCCGTAAATTCGGGTCACATGCATAAGAAGTCCTCATTTAAAAATCAAACAAATCTGGTGACTTAAAAAAAAGAGGGAGCGACCACATCGCGACACGTAGGATTTTTATGTTTTCGTTTATATATATTATAGATGATAGATTTTTATATAAATATTTCTTAAACTTTTAGTACTTTGAGCTTGACTTTTATTAAATATATTTATATTTGTCTCATATTTGGATTTTAAAAGTTGTATGAGACAATGAACTAAAATGGTTAATATGTGATTAATAATCATATTACTATTATTATTATTATTATTATTATTCTAATTAACAATATTGTTAGTTCGTTTTTTTTTAATCATAAGAAAAGAAAAATGAAAATAAAAAGAACCAAGTTGTTAAAAAAACAATATTGAATATACAATACTAATTACACACATTTCTTTGTTTTGTTATTAGGAATTTATATTAAGAGCCCACGCAAGAATAAAAGGCTATGTCTTGAACTAATGATATGGATCAAAATATAAGACCCTAAGACGTGATGGATTATTGGACTGAAGTCGGTAGACAACATAAATAAAAAAAGAAAAACACACAACAATAAAAAGGGATACACGGCTTACAACAATTATTATTATTGTTAATTTTGAAGTTGGACAGAAAAGATTATTATTATTAGATTTCAAAACCCCGCGCCGCAAGTAAGGGTTTTTCTTGTTTAATACATTTGATTTATCGAAAAGAAGAAGAGAAAGAACAAGAGAAGAAGGACGTTGTTTCGAGCAATGATCGTTTGGGTTTAACACCTACTCAACCAAGCATCATCAATATTTGGTTTTAATTTATTATTTTAATCATAAGCTTGGTTGTGACTTAATTATTTTAGTTTCGTTGATTTTAAGATGCTAGGCTAAACTTATTAGATTGCCTAGGCTTTTGATAAACCATTGTTTGAAGTTTTATTTTATTGGAATTTGCTCTTCGTTATGGTTTTATGATTCAGTAAATTGTTTGGTCTATTTGATTAATGTGTATGTGTACTTTGTTTTGGTTGTTCTAGTTTTATTATTCCACAAAATTCTTGATAATTGTTTCATATGATAGGATTCTTTTAGGTCATATGCTGTGTGTTTTGACTAGTTTATGATTGAATTCGAATAAGATCATAGGAATAATATTATTAGTCAAACGAATAAAAATGTGCTGATAACCTAGAAAGCTGTAAGGTGATAGGTTATTGCTAGATTTTTGTTGATTGAGATTGCTAGATTTAGTTCTTCGTAAGGAGTCCATTTAGGTTTGATTAATTAATATTGTCTAGCTAGTCAATTAAGTTTGTCAAATTAACTTTGATTTCCGCGCTGTAAGGTATGATTTCACTATAAAGGTAATCTAACGTAATTAATTAGATAACCGTAAGGAAGTCTAATATTAAAATTGGTATGTTTAAGAACTTAATAGATATCCATAGGTGTCTTCTTGAGAATGATCAAGGGTCTTGTTTGGGTTTTCTTTTTAGTGACTATCTTATGATCTCGGTTCCATAACAAACATTTTCCGAATAATTGATAACTAAAACTTTGGGGATTTTAGCCTATGTGATTTTTCGTCATCATCTTATTTAAATCAATTAAAACTTTCTCTTGTTTATTTTAATTATTTTCTTAATAGTTTAAATTTAGTTTTTAAGTAAAACCCCCCCTTTAATAATAATAATAATAATAATAATAATAATTAATAGTCGTGTAAGTTGGTCGAGTCTAATTAGTTAATTTACGTAATTTAAAAAGTCTCGTGGGTTCGATATCCGGACTTACTTAGTTTTACTAGAGTTAATCGGTTCATTTGCCGGTTAGTAGTTTAGTCGGGTTTTAGAGAGTCTAGAGTCTTACTTAGTGTCTATTTTAAGTTAAATTAGTTAATAATTATTAAACTACTTTTAGCACATCAGCGTTGATAGCCGAAAGACAATGGTACATGCACCAATCGGCAGTGTCCCGATGGTTGAGTGTTATGTGCCTTGTGTCCAAGGCTTGATGCAAAGCTACTATCGAGCTGGGGGTCTCACCGGAAGCAGCCTCTCTATTCCTAAAGAGTAGAGGTAAGGCTGTCTACATCTTACCCTCCTCAGAACCTACCATATCTTTGTTATTGGTGGGATATACTGAGTACGATGATAATTGTGTCTTTTGTTCATTTTCATCATCGTGTCTTTAGTCACACAATTGTGCCTTTTCGTCATTTTTTTTGTATTTTTAAAATTTTTTTTGAACGGGAATGATCGAGGAAACAATTTTTGTTTTTTTTTCGTTTTTTATTTATATTTTGAATTATGATTTTTTTTATTTTTTAATTTATTTTTAAGTGGTTTTTTTTTTTGTGGTAAAAAATCCTTCTCACACTTCTTATTTTTGTCTCCGTTTGTATTTTAACTTTACCCTTTAAAAAGATTGAAGAAGCAGAGTCTTGTATTGGTCAAAGTCAGGTGGTACTCCATACTAGGGGCGTTCACGGTTCGGTTTGAAACCACGAAACCGTCTAAACCGGTTATCGTTTCGATTTCATGATTGCTTTTTTTTCTTAGTTTCGGTCGGTTGATTTCAAAACTTTCAAAACGTAGCGAACGGTTTGGCTTACGGTTTATACCGAAAACACACCGTATAAAACCGAACCGCACTCCATAATTTAATTATATTTAATTTCTTAAAATATTTTAGATTATATATGAATATACTTGTATTAGTACTATTAGTGTGTATAATATATATTAACTACATACTTGAAATGAGTTAGAATATTTGCTAAGCTAGCTATTAACTTCTTAATGTATCTTGGCATATTGAAGTTTGGTCTAATAGTTATTTTGATATGTGTTTCGAACAACTTGTGTTTAAACTTAGATCGAGGACAGATTGTGTTTAAGATGTTTGATATTTGTAACTTATGACAACTTTACTATAAATATATATCATACCTTACGATGAACAATTTGTATAAAAACCCGAAAGGCCCAAACCGTGAAACCAAACCGGAGCCAAACCGTTACTAACCGTTTGGTTCGGTTTGGTTTATGAGTTCTACGATTTGGTTATGGTTTGTAAAAACTAAAAACCTTTACTAATGGTTTGGCTCGCTGTCTGACCCAAAAACCGAAAAAACCGACCGTGAACACCCCTACTCCATAGGAGGTTTGGAGTACATGTGGGATTTAGAATGTGATATGAAGTAGTATCTTAATCTATGTAATTAATCTCGAGGATGATATTAAAGGTGAGAAGGATGCAATGTCCGTCAAATTTAGGGTCCCAATTAAGCATTTTAAAAGTTGAAAGATCAAAGTGTAATTGAGCCAAATATTAAAGTCTGTTGTCTAAAATGAAATATAGCAAAAAGTCGGTTTGATGGACAATATAACCTTTAAGGGCCATTTTAAACAGGTCGTACTAGGGTTATAAAAGATTTAGTTGTTCTGATATTAATCGTGTTCGTGGAATCTACATAATCAAAAAATGAATTCGAGCAATAATGGATAAAATGAATGCTTGTATTAATTGTCAATCACAACTCACAAGTAGATAGAGAATCAAAGGTAAGGCTAGACAATATATTCTTTAAAAACATAGGTACATAGACTGTTCCGTAGATAATGTATTTCTTCTCCATTTGACGGTTTTGCTGGGGTTTCACATGCTATTTTAAAAGTTAAAAGATATATAGTAGCGGAAATGTGCGTACGAATCGATCGATCGCCTACCAGGAGTTTGGATGCAAATCAAATTAAAGAAATAAATTACAACCATAGGGTGTTTAGAAGCGTGTATATTAACCGGTTGTAGTAGACCGTGATTCACAAGACACCTCAAGACAATGACTCGGTCGCTAGATCAGAAACACGAAAACTCCACAAGCGAGATGAACCCCAAAACTTTTTTGTTTCTCTAAAGAAAGCACCAATCAAAAACCCTAGAACCTGACCCGGTCGGTTATGTCAAACCAATGTCGGCATAATGTTACAATGCCAATGAACACGTCCCTGTTTCTATTAATATAACATCCCCTTTTTCCTCACTCTTTCGAAATTGATACAAAAAGAAGTGGTTTTTTCGTGGTTTTTTCTATGTTGTTTGTCTTAGTTGCTGTTGGGGTGGGGGGGGGGGGGTAGGAAGACCTGTGTGGGGGCACCTTTTAAGTATGAGATGTTCATTTAGCCGGTGATACTCTTACACTTTTTAGATAAAATAAAGTAAGATAAGAGCTAGGTAGAAGTAGTTTCGAATAAGTGGAAAATGTATCCATTGGTTAAGTAATTTTTTGTTTGGTTATAAGTTGTTGAGAGAAAAGCAATTAGTTCATTTTTAGGTATACAATGACATTAGGTGATTACTATTGAATATAAAAAGATATTTAAGCCATCGACTATAGGAGTATTCAAATTCGAAAGTGGATCTTTGTGCTCATAATGTTGTAGAATGACACTTAACCTATATCCCTCACAAATAGACATGGAAATTAGAAGTATCCATCTTGTAGAGCAGATCGTGAATATAAAAAAATTATCAAGGAAAAATGCTCATATTTTTAATAGATTCCCTTACTGGAAGAGATAGAAGGCTCATAATCTTTGCCCATTAATAGATATGCTCGAAGTACTGGAACCTGTCCCAAACGGCTCTTTCCTCGTAAGCCGGTGAGGAGTGTGGAATCTATCGAGACTGAACCATCTTCGCTAGCCAATATGTTACTTCTATAGGGTATGAAGTTCTTTCCTAGTATTGGGATGAAGAATTCATACTCACAGGTATAGAGACTAAATAATAAACAAGAACATAAATAGCATTTTGAAAGAAGAGAGCATTTTCCTAGTCCGTGGTACGAGAGTTCATCGTCAAACTTACAGTCTCAATGTATTCACATCAGTTACAACTTATCATTTTAGTCACTTCCAACCTTTAAACAAAAGCACTTCACCCATTGAATCAAGTAATCCAAGTCCCCTTCTTAGGGCATGTTTGGCTAAGCTTATGGAGAGCTCCTTATGACTTACGGAGGGGTAAAAGGACAAAAATGCCCCTCCATAAGTCACTATAACTTATAGTGACTTATGGAGGGGCATTTTTGTCCTTTTACCCGTCCGTAAGTCATAAGGAGCTCTCCATAAGCTTAGCCAAACATGCCCTAGAGTGAACATGAAAGCCTTCTATAGTCCAACAAACATTCACCTCTAATTAGTTAAAAGCTTTAAAAACCAATTTTAATTGAGACCGTTGTTCCAAAGCTTTAATAACCAATTTTTGTTTCCACATCACCACATATCTTCATAATTTTGTTTTTGCTTCTCTTGTTTTTGGTCATGAGCTTTAAACAAAAAACATTGTTTCTTTATTATCGTCTCATCAAGTCGTCATCTCAATGAAGCAAAGCAATCCATAGCTCATATTACAACTTAAATCCCTCAACTCATCAATCTTGGTGTCCTGTGTCCAATTACACTGCTGTAAACGAACCGAACGAACATGAACAATGGCATGCTTGTGCTCATTCATTTAACTTTAAACGAACAAGAACGTGTATTTTGTGTTCGTGTTCGTTTATTTAAAAAGTGAACATGTTTGTGTTCGTTTGTTTAAGTTCTAAACGAACAGTACATGAACATAACTGAATGAAGATAAAAAAAACTTAAATGAACATATATAAACAAATACAAGCGAACACAAACAAACATAAACATACATAGGGTATGTTTGGCAAAAAACTTTTATGAGCTTTAAGCTACAAGCTTTTAAGAAAAAAACTTATATTTATTAAAAAGTCTTGTTTGGTTAGAGTAGCTTGAAGCTTTTAGGTTATGAGAAAAAACTTTGAAGCTGAAAAAGCTACAAGCTTTTGGTATTTCAAATTTTACAATTTTGGTACTTGAACTTTCATAATCTTTTGTTAATTCATATAATAATTACATATTTAACCCATATTCAAAACCAACTACCCCATGAATTTTTAAAACACCATAACTTTTTCGCGACGTTGATACTTTTTTAAAAAAATTGCATCATAAAAACGAGCATTTTATTCTCTTTAATATAAGTATCATTTTGTTATACTTCTTTAACTTTAAAAAATTTACATATTATGTGAATATTGGTCAGGATCGACAACAAGTCAAGCCAGGCAAGCCCGGGTCATGTGTAAGATCAAATTAGGGTCGGAACGAGTCGATGCAAAAAGGGCTAATTTAGTTCGGTTCATGTTGGTACGGCTTTGAGTCGAAAGGGTCAAGTTAGAATAAGTTTCGGATTAAAACGGTGTACCGCGCGGGCACCCAACTAGTTTTATTAAAAGCTTCAGTTACTCTACCAAACACCTAAATAATTATAAAAAGCTACATCTAACAACTACTAGCTACAACTTCTAGCCACCAGCTTTCAGCTACATACCCATAAATGAACACAAACGAAAACACTTAAATGAACACAAAACCATTAAATAGCTGACTTTCCAAGATAATATTTAATTATTTTCCGTTAGCATGTAAATGAATTTTTACAAATATAATTGAACGAATGAAACATGTTCATGTTCATTCACCATTTAAATAAACGAAAAGAACAAAAACGAACTTCGGGCCTAATATTTCATTTCAATTTCCCCAGATTTTGGCGCCATTTTGGTGCCTCGTATCAGGTCCGAACCTTCAAACATCTCCTCCTCCTCCTTCCCTGCACAAGTCTGCTTCCAACCAGACAGAGAAATGTCGTCGATTCGTAGCAAACGACCTCTCAAACCATTCGTTTCTCCAAACTCCCTAAACCCACCGTATCAGTATCACCTCCTCCGTCTCAAACCCTAACTCCGATCGATAAAATGACTTCCATCCTCGCAGACGCCGGATGCACACTAATCAACACCTCCGGTCCGCCTTGCCTGCCTCCCGACTTACACAGCCTCCGTCACCGTCTTCAAACCTGCTTCTCCACCGACTCCTCTCTCCGCTCTCAGTTCTTATCCGGATTCGCCGCTTACATCGACAGCCGAAACGATTTCCCAAGGTTAGTTGTTGTTGTAAATAGTTTGATAAATGATTCTGTTGTGGTTAGTTAAACCCTAAGTTTATCCCTATTGCTGTGTACGGCTGTTTATTATTCTTAATGCTGTGAAATTTTGAATTCTAGAGTTTTATTACCTTCAAATCGTGATCATTCCGTAACGGACCAAGTGAGAGTGCTCCTGCTGGTTCTTCGATTCGATTAGATCTACAGAATATGTTGATTCAGAAGCGTAATTACTAGCTAAACTATTCAATTGTGTTTAGCGAAACCATATTTTTAAGCGAAAGTCGAATAGGAAGTGTCTAGGGTTTATGTTTACATATAAATGTTGAATTGAGTGTTTTAGTATGGCTGTTTAGCGCCAATTCGGTGAAAATTTGAATTTACGCTTTTTGCTAGGGTTTTATTCGCGTATTGTACGCTTTTGTAATTCAATTAGATCTTCAGAACATGTTGATTGGGAAGGAAATTGTTATATATACTTCAAAAAACGATTTAATTGAATTTAGCGAAACCTTACTTTTAAGCAGTTGCGAGAGTCGAATAGGAAGTTTCTAGGGTTTATGTTTACTATACAGACGTTGAATAACTTGAATTGAGTGTCTGTATAGCTGTTTACCGCCAATTTGGTGAAATTTTGAACTTATGCTTTTTCCAGGGTTTTATTATCTTCAATTTGTGATAATTCTGGTAATGGACGTTTCTGCAATTCATTTAGATATGCATAACATGTTGATTGAGAAGCAAATTGTTATATATACTTCAAAAAATGATTCAGTTGTGTTTAGCGATACCTTAGTTTTAAGCAAAAGTTGAATGGGAAGTTCCTGGGGTTTATGTTTACATACAGATGTTGAGTTGAGTGTTTTAGTACGGCTGTTTAGCGCTAATTTCGTGAAATTTTGAATTTATACTGTTTCTAGGGTTTTATTATCTTCAAATCATGATACCTCGGGTAATGGACGGATTGGGAGCTTAGTTAGAGTGCTCTTGCTGGCTCCTTTGATTTAATTAGTTCTTCAGAACATGTTGAGTGAGAAGGAAGTTATTATATAAACTTCAAAAGAATGATCTAATTGTGTTTAGCGAAACTTTAATTTTAAGAGAGTTTATAGGAAGTTCTTAGGGTTTATGTTTACATACAGGTGTTGGACAACTTGAATTGAGTGTCTGCACGGCCGTTTAGCGCTAATTTGGTGATATATTGAATTTATATTTTTTCTAGGGTTTTATTACCTTTAAATCGTGATTATTTGAGTCATGGACGGGGTGAGAGCTTAGTGAGGGTGCTCTTGCTGGTTCCTGCAATCCAATTAGATCTCCAGAACATGTTGATTGAGAAGCTTCCGGAGTATTTTGATAATGATGGTCAATCCTCGTCATCCACTTTGCGGCTGGATGAAGATGTGGCTAGGTTGATACTAAATCAGTTCCGGTGGCTTGATTTTCTGGTGGATGCTTAAGCATTCACGGAGAGTTTGTTCCAAGTGTTGTCAATTTGCCCTCCTCATTTGAAGAAAGAGATTATTGGATCATTGCCTGAGGTTATGGGAGACACTAACAATAAGACTGTTGTTGATTCACTTGAGAAGGTGTTGCATGATGATTCAACGACCACAGTTGCCGTTATTGATTGCTTCTCTAGTCTTAATTTGATGAATTGTTGCAAGATAAGGTAATTTGGCTTACATGTTTGTACACATATAAACACAAATGTTTATGTGAAGGTAATGTAACCGGCACATGACTGACACATGTGCAGGTTATATATACAAATGAAATTTGTTCTTATTTTTTATTTCTAAACTTCAGGAGAGAACGAGAGATAAAAAACGTTGCATTTTTACCGCAAAAAATTGGACAAACACATGTGTAAACGAACTAAACCGAATGGGACCTTGTTCATGTTTGTTTGTTAAGAATTTATTGGACAAATGGACAGGTTCACAAACATATAACTAAACGGAACTTTTTATTCGTGTTCGTTCATTAAGGAAACGATTTTGTTTGTGTTTGTTCGTCAATTTCATCAATGAACACAAACCGAATACAAACAAACATATATTAATTTGAAAAAACCCTTAGTAGTTGAACATAAACGCATGTAAACGCGCGAGTCTTAATGAACATATACGAATATACCTGAATGAACACATTACCGAATGCCCACTAACACAATTGAACAAATGTAACCCTTGTTCATCTTGTTTATTATATTAATCGGTTCGTTTTCAGCCCTACCTGCATGCACATACACACATATAAACACGAATACATAATTGTTAACGAGCATTGTATTTGTTTTTTTCTGAAGGTTATAACAATAGCACTATCATGTATTCGAACAATTGAAGCAGAAAATTGCCATATCTACTTAGGTTTCTACTTTTATCTGCAACACCAACAAATGCTCGGAGAATAATTGCACAACTTAGAGAACAATACAAGCTTGTTGGAGTCTTTGATATGCGTTCAACTCAACATAATAAACTTAAGGGAAAATCAGTTGTGAATAATGCAGAAGCTTCGGTTCTTGATGCTTTGGGATCTAGTCTTCGGTTTAAAAATGTACTTGAAGTACTAGTGAACTTAAAAGTATTCTTTCCAAGTTGGTTATCTAATGTTTTTTTTTGTATGTTAATGCTTGCAGATTCTATGCCAGGAGATACTAAGAGAACTTCAGTATATTGACAAACCACAAGATCATAAAGTGATTGACATTTGGTTATTGATGCTCATTTATAAAAACTGTGAGCCTATGCAAAAGAGTGTTGAGAAGCTACTAAAGAAGAAAATCACTGAAGGCTCTATCCATGATGTTTTGTTTGAGCAATGCATATTGGGTAACAAGGAATTGGTAAAGGTATGGTGTCAATTACATTCATATGCATGAAATGAAGGCTTTTGTAATTTGAAAAGATAAGTCACTATTATTTTGTGTCTTGTGTTTATTTTTAGGATCACTTTTGTTCATTTTTGGTATTCTCGGAATACTTATTGGCTTGCAAAGAACAGAAAGTATGCAAATTTGGCATTCAGATGTATAAGTATTTATTTGAGGGGTTTCCTGATACTTACTCAAGACAAGAAGTAAGCTGCAATCACACTACTTTGTTTCGATATATAATATATGCTCTTTCTTCTAAAATGGTTACTATCATAAAAAAAACCCAACATATTATCATTTTTCTGAAAAATCCTTCAAGAGAAATTTTGGCTAGTAAAAGTTTCTGCACATGTCAAAAAAACACGATAAAATCTCTCAACCCAAATTTGCTATATTAAAGTTCCTACACTTGTCTAAAATGTATGAACTTGTTAAAATATATTTAAAATAATGACTCGTTACTCCTTCAATTAATCAAAATCAGATTCTAAAATATTTTTTGCAAAAAAGTTGAATGTCATTGAACTTGACAAATTTAAGAGATAACGGATTATTGTTATTATTTTTACAAATACATGCATTTTAGATAAATGAAGAGACTTTATTATAGGAAAATTGGGTTAAGGGATATTTTTGTGTATTTTTGACATGTTTGGGAACTTTTTTATGAAAATTGAGAAAGTATGTTGGTTTTTTACGGTATTATCTCTTTCTAGAAGGAAAGAAAGTAACCTGCTTCTAATAATTTATAGGTTTTAGGGTCATTGGTCACTCATGTGGGTTCTGGCATTACATTTGAGGTCAGTTCTGCTTTAGTTGCTATGGTCATGCTAGCATCAAAATACTCTCAAGAACTAATTCCAATTTGTTCTTACATAACCGATATACCATTACTTCTCTGTTTTATACAATTTGATTTCCACTTTTGCTTCAGTGTTAAAGTTCAGTAATACTTGACATGTTACTTTTCATAATATGTAGGTATTTTAGATTATATGGAAGGGTTTAGCACTGAAAACCTGCATAAGGTTACAAATATGTTTTAAGATAGTTTATTTATTTCATAACCACTAGCATTTTTACCCGGTATGGTATTGCAGGTATATGATGTTTTCTGCTATCTATCACGGTCTGCACGGTCTAATACTGAATCGTTTGGATCATCTATTGCAGCTGAACTTTTCATGATCGTAAGGAAGCGGGTATAATTAGTTCATTATATACATCTGCTTCCAAAACTAATATGATATTTCACATTAATGCACTTTATCTGACAGGTTAGTAATCCAGAATTCAAGTACAAGAAAATGGGTCTCATTGGAACCTTAAAAATATTGTCCCATTTTGGAAACACAAATGATATGTCACATTCATCTTCGTCACAGGTAAGAAAAAATGTGAACTTATAACACTTGCTTATCACTAGATGTGATTTGTGATGTATATTTGTTGGGAAATGTGTAGAAGTTGAACTATGAGGAGGCATTAGAACTACTGAGAACATCCCTGGATTCATGTCAACAGTTGCCAATATCATTAATCCTATTTTATGATGAACTATCTGCTATTGTTGATTCAGAAAGTCTTCATCCAGCAATTATGGAACGGTGAGTTATATGGTGATAAATTAATGATCATACTTTCATAGTAGACAACCTACTGCATGCATACTTTTTGTTGAAAACTTTATTTGTAGAAAAACAAGTAGCAGATGTGGCGGCTGTAAACGATTCGAACCGAACTGAATAAGATCTAGTTTATGTCTGTTTGTTAAGCATTTATTGGACAAACGGATGGTTCACGAACACATAATCAACTGGAAGTTTTCCTTTTGTGTTTGTTCATCTAGGAAATGATTTTTTTCATGTTCGTTTGTGTTTGTTTGTGAATTTCATAAATGAATACAAACGAAATATATTAATTGGTATAGGCCCTATGCAGTCGTTATCGGTACTATAGCGGTTATCGGACTTCTTGCAGAATATCGGTCAGATCATCGGTACCGTCATAAAATTGGCGATACTGACTGATGTTTGACTGATATTACCGATTTTCCCGATATCAGATTTTTAAGTTTTAATTGTCAACTTTTAGTGTTTAATGTTAGTGTTTTAAGTTATAATCAGTTCTTACTTGCTACAGTTAGTGTTTTGTAAGTTGCAAAAGGTTAATTTGTTATTGGTAGGAGAGTATACTGAATTGTTAGTGTTAAATTGCTATATATATACATTCTGCATAATATTAAAATTATCGATATCCCACCCCAATAACCAATATATTTCGAATATCAGTCCTGATACCCAGTATTTTTCTGCATTAACTGCATAGTGTAGGCCCAACAAATTGATAGTCACATTTACTCCTAATTGATTTTTGCTTGGTTATAGTCGTCCGTTTACTATCGCGAACCATTTGTTTATACTGTTATTACTGTTAACCAACATAAACGAACACAATCACATTCATTTTGTTAACGAATGAACACCACAAGAAAACCCTGTTCCTTTAATTCTTCGTGTTTAATTGTTTGTTTGGTTAAAATTAAACAAACAAACATGAACACACCACACTCATGTTTTATTGGTTCGTTTACAGGCTTAAAGAGTTGATTTGGGTTATATTTTTATCTTTAACAGATCAAAGATGTAAAGTTTCAAAGGTTATCATAAAAGGAAACTGGTCAAATGGGTCAAAGTCGCCCAAAGTTTAACTTTGGTGTGTAAAACCTCCTGAATCATTTTATTAAGAAATCAGATCATTATCGAAATATTATTAAGTTTGAAAATCATATTTGACACACTACCATATGTACTTTATTAAATAAATTTTGGGTTTTATTAGTTATTTGATTGCCTGGTGATCTATTTTGCAGCACTCTGTTGTTCATTTATGCTTGCTTTTGAAGTGGTACTAACATTGGGGTCAGTAGTTATATCTATCCAGAAAGTCATTGACATGCCACCTGAACAAACTGCTAAACATAAATCAACTGTCATTCAAGAACTCTTTGTCACTTCGCGCAACAAGCTCATTTCTTCTGCTCACAAAGTACAGAGTCATGATTGGCATGACATTAACGGTTGGAAGGGGAAGGTAAATCTCTATGCTCGCTTTGATTATTTAGATCTTATGGTTTTAATCAGTTTTCAAGTTAATTGCATAGATGGTCTATGTGGTTTGGGCAAAGCAACGGCTTTGGGTACTAACATTATTAACAAGTTTGGGCTTTGTGGTTTCGATTTTGTAACAAATTTTGGGGTCTAAGACTAACTTTCGTTAACTTTTCTGTTAAGTTTGGGTGAAATGACTAAAATACCTAACTCTAAATGAGAAAATAATAATTTAGAGGGACTGGTTTTTTAAATTTCTTAAAATATATAAATAATAAAAAAAATAAACCCCTCTCTAAATCACAGGGATCATCTGTGTAGTTAACTTTTAATTTTATTATTTGTTTAGGTTTTAACGGTCTTGATTTTTCTATATGTTGCAGGGGGAAATGGTGCAGAAGATTGTTCGAATTTACTTGGAAAGTTGTGAGTCTACACTTCAATCATTGGATAACCTTGCATGCTCTATTTTGCCTACGGTGAGTACTATTTACTTGTAAAATATATCGAATTTGGTTATTTTTTGTTACATAATAAACGAGCTGTTAGAAGCCATTAGTGATTTAGTTCATTGTTTAGCGGGTTTGTTTTAAGTTGTTTGGGGCTGTTAGGTCATTATATATGCCTATCGAGTTTGCATGTTTCGGTTTATCCAATTTGAATAAAAAAGTTTTCTTCTTCTCTAGCTTTCTTTCCTCCATCTCTGTTAGTCAAATGGTTACCATAAATAAAACTTTGAAACCTGCTTAACTCAAATTGTACAACTAGACTTGCAAGTTGCAACATTATTATCCTATACATACAAGTTGATTACATAAATCAGTTATTTTACTTGATCCAAAAGTCTAACCCAACTTTTGTTTTGACCGGCTTGAATATTCTGTGACCTGTACTCACACAAACCTGTGAGCCTAACGATAAATTCTAACAATCTCTTTTGGATTTTAACATTTTTTATTTAAATCAAGTCAGATGGGGAGAATTTCAAGAAATTAGGTAAAAGTGAGTACCGTTTATTTATTGTTTGTTTTGGTTTTAGGTATCTTTTTCCAGCAGCTCAGTAGAGGAATATATCCATGGTTTTACAACTCTGTGTTCTTCAACTTTTGCTGTTTGGTACAAAGAGTTGGTAAGCATCTTCTCTCGTTTTATGAATGTTTGTTATTTTGTAAATGCTTATGATATTTCATGCTAATAATTTGTTATTTGCTTTGCAGCATGAGCAGAACCTTGCTATTCTTGGCAAGCTTGTAAGGCATCTTTTATTATTATTATTATTATTATCATTATCATTATCATTATCATAATTATTATTATAATTTATTTATTTATTTATTTATTATTATTATTATTATTATTGTTGTTAAAGCATACATATGATGCTGTAACATTTAACAGTTTTAACATTTTACTTCAGGTTAAAGAAGCTGTTCAAATAAATAAATCAAGAGCTACTCCTCTACCAACCGAGGTGCAAATACTTATGGAGAAGCTACATCGATCTGTTAACGTATTATTATTATAATTTATTTATTTATTTATTATTATTATTATTGTTGTTGTTAAAGCATACCTATGAAGCTGTAACATTTAACAGTTTTAACATTTTACTTCAGGTTAAAGAAGCTGTTCAAATAAATAAATCAAGAGCTACTCCTCTACCAACCGAGGTGCAAATACTTATGGAGAAGCTACATCGATCTGTTAACGTAGTTGTATCTTTAATAAATATTTGCAAAACCCATGACAAGGTATGTGAAAATTACTACTACCTCTATTCTGTTGAAAGTTGAAACCAACCGAACCGTCCAAACTGATGGGTTGGCCGGTTTGAGATTTATACAGTTCAGTTTGCAGCCGATGGTTTGGCAAACGGGTTTAATGGTTTAGTTTAGGGTTTAGAACTTGGAACTGACTGTAAAATGACTAAAATACCCTCTTGTGCAATGCACGTGACTGGACTTAATGGAAAAATTTAGCGTTTGTTAGTGTAAAGGACGTAAATTGTTACAACATATTAACATAAAGGGTATTTTTTTTATTATTCTTATAGTTGAAGGATGAAAGGTAAAATTTGCTATATACCTAAAGGACTAAAACTGTAATTACTCATTTGTTTATTTTTCAAAAAATAAATATGCAGTTATGCATATGCATAATATTCATGAACCATTTTGTCATTTTTAGAAATATAATACAAACTAGCGATTTTTAGAACAAAGTAAGAAGCAGGTTTAAACTGCCAAACCAAACCGTTTTTATAGTCCTGTGGACCCAACCAATCTGGCCGGTTTGGTTTGCAGTTCCCTGAAACAGGTTCACAATTTTAGTCAAAGCCAGTTTAAACAGACCATGAGCACTTGTACTCACTGCTTCAGATTATGCAACTTTAATGTAAATTGTTAATATAGGTTACTGTTCGCACAATGGCAGTCAAGTATGGTGGAAAGTATGTTGATTACTTCTTAAAAGGTAGTTGTCGACACATGGCACTTTGTAGCTTATGTCTAGAGGTGGCAAAATAGGCTGGTTGGTCAACAGGTCAAAACATGTTTGGTTGCTTTGGACTAATCTGAAACACTTCTAGTTCAAAATTGATATTTTTTATAAATAAATAGTGTGTTGGATACAATTAGTAAAATGTATATGATCTTAATAACAATGTAATGTTGATTAAAATTATTTAGGAATGTGTAAACAAACCAAACATTCAGTGAACCGCTCATTTATGTTCGTTTATTTAATAAACAAACGGACATGAACAAAACCTTTTGTTCATTTAGTCAAATGAACGAACATAAACACATGTCTTGTTTGCTTATTTATATTTGTGAACCGTTCATTAATACTATTAACGAACAAACTTAAATGAACACGAACTCGCTTATTTTTTAATGAATGGACATGAACTAGAAACCCATTGTTTAAGTGTTCGTGTTTGATCGTTTGTTCGATTAAAGTTTTAACGAATGAACACGGACATGTCTGGTTCGTTTTTCTTTGGTTCGCTAACAATATTTAGAATGGCTTCTGCATTAAAATACATTTTTGGCTGCTTTTAACTTGTTTGACCTGCTTTATTTAGCTAGTTCTATTAAATGTTTTTGATCCATCATATAAAAAATATAGCCCGAATGCGGCCCATCTATATGTACTTATGTGTTATGGGTTACTGAAGTTTGATTCTTGTGCAGTTTTTGAGTTTCTAGAAGCCCAGTTTCAAACCCATGAACAGCTTATCATTCAACTGGTAGGTTAATCTCATTGTAGTAAACTATACAAAGTGATACAACACTATAATGAATTCTTCTTGTTATTGTGTTTTTTCTCAGTTTAAAGACTTTCAGTTGGGGACAAGAACAATACAAACTCTATGTTCAGAAGCAAAGGTAGGCTTTGATTTTTATACTGTTATGTGTTATCATCAAATTGTTCATTTCATTCACCAGTTAACCATTTATGGAAGCTCATCCTATCTTTTAATTATTTATTTTAAATTTTGTATATTGGAAGGGTTTGAAACAAACGAGTATCACTTGTAAAATCCCGGCTACCAAAAGATCTCTCGAACGGTTTTTATTTCGTGTTAAGGCTCTTCTTCACTCTTCATCGAGTGGGTGCACCTTCTGGATGGGTATGTAACCATAACCTAGCTTTTTTTGTAAATAGTATATAATACTCTAATTAATAGAGATGTTATTGTTGTATTAATAACAGGCAACTTGAAGCACAAGAATTTGATAGGACAAGCGGTGAGCTCACAAGCATACATGGATGGTGAAAATGAAAATAATGGTGATGATTTTGTTGAGAATGTTGCTGAGGATGAAGTTGTGAGAAATTCAGAGGATGATGAAGAAGCAGAATGCAAGTGTTATGAAGGTTGCATAGATGTTAAACGACTTGTTTATGGTACATAAAGGCTTTTTGAGTGTTTTTTTTTAAAATAGTATTGATATGTCTAATAATATGTTAAATGCTCAAAGATACATGGTAAGATAACAGTCTTTTTAGTTGTGCTGAAAAAAAAATAATAATAAATTAAAAAATGAAGTCTTTTTAAGTTATAGTGATATGTCACTCTCTAGTACTATTGAACCAACATCACTTGTGAAAGTTAAAACATAAAAGGCACGGCTGAAAACCGGTCCACTCATAGTGACATACTCCCCTCATTATCGGATACGTCTATGAATAGTTAATATATAATCCAACGGTCATAACTTTTCATAAAGCAATGCGTAATAATAGCGTTTTGCTATCAAAGTGCGGCCCACAACGAGGGTTACACCACCCCCACCTTCGTTTTGGTGCTTGTTTTTGGACTGGTTCGTTGCATCCACTAGTCAATATGACCGTTACCAAGCGATCACAACCAAATAAAAATAAAAAATAAAAATCAACTTTTTACTATATAATCCATGTAACCTCAATCAAAGCTCACACTTTTCACTAATCTATGCACGTTATTCTACGACTATTTTATCAATTTCTTCTTAAACCACCACTTTATAGGGAGTAACTAAATCCTTAACCGATAATTAGGGTAGGATCATAAAGATGGACCCATGAAGAAGAGGTAGCGTTATCAAATACTTGGGTCTATGTTTCCAAAGACTTGAACCTGTGGAACAATCAACGTCGGGGTTTTTTGCCACGAGTTTGTAACTATTTTGTTTTAGATGGGAGAATCAAACGATTGTACAAAGGACCAAGTGTGCTCGAAATGACAATATATGATTAGACAAATTAACGCTCACAATAATGACACGTATGAAGTCATAATGAAAATCAAAACCCGTTATAATTGAGAATAACATTTTTATCTATTTTGCTTATTGAATAAATTATATTTTTAGTACTTTTACTTTTAGTATTTATTTATTTTTAATGTAATTTGTTTTTTTAATAAAATATCAATTGTTTTATTTTTATTTAAGAAACTAGAAAAAAATAATTGAGTGTTGATTATAGATAAGTTTTATCACTACGTCATTTTTTACAAAATTAGTCATGGCTGACTAGGATGTCACGTGCCACACAAACCCTTCTATGTGCTTAGTTATCACTACACGTAGTCTAAAAGAATTCATAAGAAATTATTTATATCTTACTTGAGGGTAAAGTTAAAGTACAAAGGGAGACAAAAATAAGAATTGTGAGAAGGATTGTGGCCACACAAAGAAAAAAAATCATAACTCAATATATAAAAAACGAAAAAAAATTAAAAAACCAAAATGCTTCCCCGTCATTCCCGTTCCAAAAAAAAAAAACGACGAAAAGACACAATGCCAAAAATGCACAAACAACACAATAATAAACAAAAAAGACACAACATATTGCAAAATATAACAAAATACCGAACAAAATATAACACAATATCATGAAAAAAAGACACAATATAAAGGAAAAAAATGCACAATCAATAACGAAAATAAACACAAAAGACAATGATCTTTTTCATTCAACATTGTGTTTTTTTCGAGTTTTGTTTTTTTAAGAATAAAGAAGATGGTGGAAACATTTTTGTGTTTCTACATTTTTCGTTGTTTTATTAAAATTTGGGTTATGATTTTTTTTATTAATTCTTCATTATTTTGTTTGATTAGTTTTTTTTAACTACAAATCATTCTCATTTATGTTCCCTTTTGTATAATAACTTGACCCTCTTACACATATAGAGAAAATAAAAAACAATAATCGAATCAGTTATCCTAATTAAAACTTAAAAAGACAATCAAATCAGATATCCAGGGCCGGCCCAATAGTAGGTAAAGCTAGGGCTTTAGGCCTCTGAAAAAATAGGGCTTCCGTTTAAATGTTTAGGTATTTATGTATATGCAGAATCACATATTTATTACATTTAACTGATATGTTAACCAATCTTTTTTGTTGGCCTGGTGGTTAAAGTTCGTATTTTCTTTTTACTAAAGGTTATCCACGCAAGTTCGATGCTCAAGATCAGGATTCTTTTTTCATTTGATTGCTTCACTTGGTACCTGTTAATTATTTTGTTTTCTTTTGCCAGGGATATATATATATATATATATGATTGATTTCTTTTGAGAACCATTTTGATAGAACTCAACGTAACAATTTTTTTTCGAAATTTTTTTACACATGTGTAATACGTAAGTGTAAGTGATGTACAAAAAAATATGGTATTTTTTTACACACCGAATCGACTTTTTACACATGTGTAACTAACGTTTCAACTTGTGTAATTATTAAAAATATTTATTCTCTCTCCTGCTTTATTTTTTAATTAAATTTAATCTCAGCCAGATGTTTCATATCATTTAATTAAATGTGTGGTTCAAAATTGAGTTCTTAAAACTCAACTTGATTATCAAAATAACCCTCCCATATATATATATATATAGGGTTTGGATCAAATACAAATGAACTTAACGTGCTAAACGTGAGAATCAAGTAGAGTATTTATATATACAAGTAGAGTAATTATGTAATTACTCTATGATGTAATTACATAATTACTCTACTTGTATTTATAATTACTCTACTTGATTCTCACGTTTAACACGTTAAGTTCATTTGTACGTTAACCTTCCCCTATATATATATATATATACACCTTGAACTTGTATTAAAAGATAAATTCCATTCAACTTTTATAGTAAAATTAGTTCTAAACTTTATGATTAATATACGGAACTTGCTCGGTAAATTTTAAGTAAATGAAGTATGTAGATATATAGTTTCCCTTGATTTTTATTTTCTTATACGAAATACGAAAATCGATCAGTAAATTTTAAAAATAAAAAAATATGTCTTATAATTTTATTTCTCTAACTCTCAGTCATTGCCCTAAGCTTTTCATCCGCTTTAATCCACTTAAATGGTTGGGCCGACCCTGCATATATCCAAATTACGATAAGTAATATAAGAATTCCTAACAATATAAAAATATATTGTATACACACCAGGAAGTTGAATGCATATGTCCTTTGTTATTGCGTTAAATTGGGTATCTTAAATAAAACAATTGGGAAAAAGTGTTATCTAATTTCTTTTCTTTAGACCATGCGTACTCGGCTTAAATTGCGGCGTTTCGGGCTTAAAACGCCAGGGGCACACCCATCCCCCACACTCCAGGCGTTATGGCTTGGCGTTTTGGGATAGGCGTTTACTACAAAACGCTATCATGGCACACACTTTCAAATATTTGACCGTTAAAAACGGTCATATTACCGTTTTTTTAAAACATATTTTTTTCCCCAATCAAAACTCACCAAATTTATAAACCTTTCTTTCTTAAACTCTATATTTCCTCACACCAAATTTCTTATAAAACCTAATCTATGGATTCTTCCACTTCTATATATAACCAATTTTTCGCGCCGTCATTTAGATGTAGATGTTGTGCTTTAATTAAAAACAAGTATTTATGAAGCTTAAATACCTATAACTAGTACGTGTAAGTAAGGCCGTCTTCACAGGAAATCAGTGGAAGTGCAAGTAAAGTTCATAATTATTAAATAATAAACTAAGGTGGAGAAACTATGTCAAGCGGTTTAGAAAAGTTGATTTATAAGAACACAAGATTATTTGGAAAAGTTTGTAAACAATTATATGAGAATGATTCACTTCAGGTTCAGGTAATGTGATGACCGACTAATCACATATTCATAAAGATTAATTGCACAATAATTACTAAACCTATCAGTTGGGTTGTGAGGACAAACGATACCCTAACCGAATTGTGGACACAACTGAACCCCGGTTTACCCAATTACCAGTTTAATGTATGAACATCAATAATAAGAAATGACTAACGATTACTAGTTCAATGACATAAGAGCTAACCCTACATGTGATGAACACAACCAGAAAAGTGATGCAAAGTTTGATAATCAAAATCATAAACTGTTTAAACAATCAATTCATAATGTAAAACAAGATTAAAGACATTCAATCAAGTTCACACTCATTCAAAACATAGAATCTGATCAAATCTAGTTTACACAAAACCCTAGCCTAAAGTGAATACAGTGGTTTTAACCTGACATCCTCATCACGAAGGATTCGCTTATCTGATGAGAGGACGAAAGCATGCGATGAACGGACGAACCAGAGGCTTCGGGATGATGCAAAATCGTCCTAGGGCTTGTACTTGGTTGATGGAATAAAGGATATGTCGACATAGGGGCTCAAAACTGATTATATATCAAAGTTAGGGTAATTTTCCCGTCAGGAGGGATGTTAGCGCGACGCTAACATCTAGGGAGTGAGCCTTTAGCGCCGCACTAAAGAATAATTTGTCTGATGATCTTAGAGTATCTCTAACATCACCCTCAGGACCCCTTAGTGCCGTGCTAAGGGTGTCTGACACAATTTTCTTTATTTTCTTCTTTTATTTTGCATTGGAAAGCGTGCCAATCATCACGAGTCTTCTACATCTTCGTTCGAAGCCCGTAATTCCTCCCGCTAAGTGTCCTTAACGTCACGTATCCTGAAACACATAAACATGCTTGAAGTACCAAAGTTCACATAATATTTAAACTAAAAGTAAAAAATAAAATAATAATATACACGACTTTTACCCGACCATTACCGACCAACAAGCCGAAGACGACGCGGAGGAAGACACGGTTACGAGTGCGATTGACCCCCGGTTTCAAAAAGAACATATATCGAGCGAGGCCGTATTTGCGCCAACAATCGTTTGATGGTAGATAACTTCAATGACTCGTCGAGATACAAGAACCCGAAGACTTTTAAGCGTCACTTTCGGATGTCTGAAAGTATATCTATGCGCATTACCAAAGATTTGGAACGTGAGCTTGATTACTTTAAGCCAAAACTAGACGGTCGAGGGACACTAGGATTTACAGCTATTCAAAAGGTTACGTCATCCATACGCGTGCTCGCCTACGGAAACACGTCCGACATTAACGACGAGTATTTAAAGATGGCCGATAAAACAACTCTGGTCACTTTGGAGTATTTTTGTTACGGTACTTTTTATTTTTTTTAAATAATTATATCACTTGTTTAATTTAATTAATTATTTTACAAATTGTATAAAATATAGGAATATTAAACTATATGGACCACATTGGATCGAGTTAAAGTAAGAAAACGAAGTTGTTATAGCCCAGAACTCGTTTCATATGTAAGACGGGCATAACGGGTCGAAAGAAGAGGTTAGATTGGAAAAACATAGAGAAACGAATCGAATCGTATCGATAACAAAACGAATCGAATGAAAACTCGATTCGATTAAAATCCAGACTTAATTCGATTGGAATAGACTTGCCTCAGAATAATGGAAAGTCAGTTTTCTAATGAATTTCTAGTAAAGGGCTATTAATGAAAAGATTTTTTTTTTCTAAAATGATCTGGACCCCTAGCCAGGGCCTTTGCCCCTTGGGCATGCTACGGGCCGCTGCCCCTAGGACCTTGTTTTCAGGGTGTTGCCCCCGAACACCCCCCACCGATTAGCTAGGGGTTTCACTAACCTAGAAATATGATATAGTTAGAAGTAGTTAATTAATACTTATATTATTACACAGTTAGCCGTGCACAACTGAGGAGGGATATTACTGTTAACTCAAAGAAGAACAGGACACAAGTGAGTTCTAGCTAAAAGTGGAAAATGGGTTGGGTCGAAACGAGTTTGGGTTAGAATGAGTTTGGGTTAGAACGGATCAATTAAAAAAAGGGTTGTTTTGGTTTGGGTCGGAATAGGTTATAGGGTCCAACTAGTCTCGGGGTTTTTCTTTTTTCTTTTGTTTTTCGTTTTTTTTGCGAAAGATGATAACGGCGGAAACATTTTTAGTTTTTTAGATTTTTTGTTTTTTTTATATTTTGAGTTATGATTATTTTATTATATTTTTTGAATTTTTTTTGAGGGGTTTCTATTAAGATAAAAAACCATCAAAAAAATATTCAAAAAAAAAAATCATAACTCAAAATAAAATCATAAAGAAAAAAGTAAAAACACTAAAATGTTTCCTCCGTTGTGCTCGTTCCGAAAAAAAAAACCCACCGAGAATCTAACCAAAACCGAAAAAATCGACGAATATGAAACAAAAAGCCAAAACCGAACCAAATCAATCGAAATTGAAAAATTCAATCAAAACAAAACTAAAAGAATTAAAACCGAAAAAAAACGAAACAGAAAAAAACGGACAAAAACGAGTTCGAAATCGACCAAAAAGAAACAAAAGAAAAACAAACCCCAACCGTCCTGTGTGAAAACTCGTGTTGGCTTGAAACCTGAACTGAACCTATTCCAATCTGAAACACGTTTCGTGCCGAAACCTATCTTGTACAAAAATCCATTTTGATCCGAAACCTGCCACATTTCTTTAGGACACTAACACATATCGATCCATTTTTTGAACTTGTCGACCCACTTTTACCCGAAAATAACAAGATGAAATTTCAAATGACTCATTTAGTTAAAATCTATTACTCAAACCAAACCAATTTATTTTTAAAACAACCCAAATTGACCAATTTGAACGGGTTTGGGTATATTGTCATCCCGAGTTCTAGCCCATGTCTCTGTAATGTTTCTTTTGGTGCTGTGTGCATACTCTATGTGATAGGTTAATACACGTATCATATTTGGTAATTGTGTGATATGTGAATGTGTATGTATAGATGTATGTTATTTGTACAAGGGGTAAATGGTATGTGTGGTTGTATGGTTGATTAAGCAAGTAAAGAACATGCCCTAATAATATCTGCGAATGTAGGGAACGGATCCTAATAATATATGCGAATGTATGGAACAGACTCTAATAATACATGCGAATGTAGGGAACATACCCTAATAATATATGCGAAGGGTGTAGGGTGAAAGGCCCCTTTACAACGTAATGATATTCATGTATGTACCATGTAAGTTAAAGAGAAAAAGTATGAAAGAATGAATGAATGTATGTATATATGTATGAAAGAAAGGTAAACAGGTTAAGTATGCAACATGTACCTTCGAGTATGTGTGTGTGTGTGTGATGTATGCTGCCTGATTAAATAGAAATCACTTGACGTAGCTAACTTTTAGTATGCACGAAGGTGAGTGGAATAAAACAACTGGATTGAAAAGGAAACTTGACAGAAGAATAAAGAAGCTGGCATCTGAAGAATGGAAGTTATGATATTGTTGATGTAACGTAAAGAAATGTTTTAATATTTGTTCATATTTACGCTATGTAATGGATGGTTGTCTTTTATGTATTCCCCGAAAAGTTTTAATTCACTATGATATTTAGAACTGTGTTTATGAGTAAATCCAACGTCCAAAGTAGGGCACCGTAACCGGGGCCTTACACAATGTATGTTCAATTTGGAGGTACCATCTACCAAATCTTCAAACAATGGAATGATCTTAAAAACAAAGTTGGTCAATTCCACCAATTCTACGTACGAGCACTTGACGAGACTCTCGTACAAGATGCATTTTCACAAGTGCAACGTAACTCCCGAAACTCTTTCAATTAAAGGGTTTTTAAGAATCGAAGAGTGGGATATTTTGAGAAATCATCGCCAATTTGTGGCTCCGGCTCAAGACGATCCTGACTCGTCATATCCAAGTGGAGGATTAAATTTAGGTTTTTTTATGTCTTTTTAATTTAAATGTTATTTATGTTATAATTTTTTATGTTTTTTATTTGAAATATATATTTTGTAAGAGAAAAAAAGGTTTTAGGTAGTTAATTAGTGGAGTACCCCTGAATGTTTAAAGGATTTAGGGTTGTGAAAATGAAAATGATATAACATTAAAGGATTGGTGGGTGTTAGGATACCTTAGTTGAATACCTCTCTTGCCCTAATATACTGGAATGTTGGGTGTAACCAGTTTAGTTTCAATTTAGTTGGTTTGAAATGTCTTTTTTTATTTGAAATCGAACGGAATCAAATAGAAATGATTCAAAACCGAACCAAACACCGAATTCAAATACAATTCTCTTTTCGGTTCCAATCACGTAACCACTATTTGTCATTGATTGTGTTAAGCAAAGTAAAATTCAGCTAAAATTGTTATTAAAGTAGGCTAAACAACATAACTTGAAAAACAATTATTTGTTAATTGGCTTATGGTAGAAATCGAATTCATACTTTTGAACACGAAAACTGAATATGTTATACGGTTCAATTTTAAACACTTTTGTTTGATTTAACTTTTGTTTAATGTTGTTGAAACTAGATATCAAACACCCCTAGTTATCTATTGTAGATTACATAGTAAAAGATACATGTATATTATAAAAACTAGTTTTAAAGCCCGTGTAACACACGAGGTTATCTGATGTGGTGCGTGCGTAGCGGTTAAATATAAAGGATAGATTGATTTAGCTTTTGCACAAGATCGTGTTTTAAATTTATAAAAGTGATTTCTACTAATATTAAACACACACAAAATAGGCAAGTGTACCTATCGTATATGCAAAATAGTATTGGTAAGAACCAAGTATCGATCCGTGGACACAAATGCTTCTAATAATAAATCGTTGTTTTACTTTAATCGGAAGTTTAATCATTTTGGTGTTAATTTTCGAACTTTTTATAAAATATAAATACTTATATATAATATATAGGTGACCAAGATGAGAAATTCCAAACAAGTAGTTCAATTATATGAAGGTTACCATATAAGATCAAGAGTCCACTCCATTTTATCATTGATGATTAATATGTAAACATGTGGTAAACTTGCCGTAATAATATATGATATCTAGATAGCTCCTCATTTCTAAGCTAGCATCTATGACATAAAAGAGAGTAGCATGTGCATTTTAAAGTCGACCATTTCCTAATGTCATGCTACCTCGAGAATGTCAATTTAAGTTGGCAAGTAGTTTTATAAAGTAGAAAGATTAGGATTGACTTCGATTTCTCAAATACCAATTCTAACAACTTCGGGTAGTTATAGTTTATCAGATAACCTCCCCTTGGTTGATTTAAGTAGGTTATAATTACACATTACATTAACATATGATTTCTTTAACTAGCATGATATCCTAAGCAATTGCGTTAGCGATGCCATTTTTGGATTACCAAAACTTAGAGAAATAAATCATAACTTATATCTCGTCATTTCTAAGTACAATATAAGGATCCATGTTTCGATAAGTTATCAAAGTATTTATATCTTTCAAGAACATGAATCGATCATGAATGATTACCAATATGACAATCACCAACTTTGAATTGTTGAATTGAGATGGTGAAACATTTCTCATCAAAAGATAATTGCAAGATAACCATGTACTTTACTAAACTAAACCACATGTTTTATAATTATCAAGTAAAACAAAGCCTCTTCATAGATTTTAGATGGTAAATGGAGTTTAGCTCATAATGAGCATAGTTGTGAACATTAGAATGGATGATTGTTAGTACACGGTTTTGCGTCTCGAGTCTTTATATTTATCATTTATGTATTTGTCGTTTTAATTAATGTATTAGTTATTAAAGACCTTATTGTAATTCGTTAAAGTAATGACTAGTTCGTTAAGGGTGTTTAACGAACTAGGTTTAAGTTATGTTCCCTCCTGATTCGTTAAGGATTTTTAACGAATCAGGGGGTGATTCGTTATGTGTGTTTATTTAATGTATTGTAACGAAGTGGGTGGCTAGTTCGTTACGGAATGTGTAACGAACTAGATCCATCTTCTATATATAGTGGGTTCGTCCACTGTTAATTTAAGTTTTGAGTTTTACATTATCGAACCTCTGCTGAATTACTCTCTCAAGCTTCAATCTAATATTATACATACACATACATACAATTAATATAATCTATAACATATAATCAAGTGTCATCATGAACTAGATCCGTAATCGTGTTAATTATATGTATCAGATCTGAGATATGAGATTAGCATAACGTATTCACAAGTGGTATCAGAGCTTTCGGTGTTCGAATGCTCTTGATTAGAGTGTTAATTGGTTATTAATAGACTGTTAATTGGTATTTTGGTTTAAGTTTATATCCGGGTTACATTTGGATCGAATTGAGTGTGATTCGGAATTGGATATGGAATGAATGGATTGGATTTGAGATTGTTAATGTATTGGTAAGGTTTAGTTGTAAGTAATTGGAATTTGGATTGACTTGGTTTGGATTTGGATTTGGCCGAAAACAAGGTAAGAGTTTTGGTCATATTGGTTGTGTTATATGGTAATTTGATTTACGAGATAGTGCAATTTGGATTCGCGTTGTGTTTCCGTGTGTGTTGGTAGTTTAATTGAATGATTTGGTTGTGTATCGAGTGAGTATTACGAATTTGATACCTGGTTGAGTGTTCATATGTTTCCAGAAATCTGGTAATTTGTGTTTGAAGGTTTGAAGATTCAAGCTAATTTGTTAACATTTCTGGTTAATTCGTTAATGTCTTAAGCTGATTCGTTATGTTTATTAGCTAATTTGTGAACCAATTCGTTACACATCCTAATTCGTGTCAACCAATTCGTATGACACGTGTCTCACCTCGTTAACTGTTATTATAACAACTTTTTCCAGATGGCAATTGTTGTCAGAAGTTTGTTACAACCGTTGTAACATCCTGATTCGCTATAAGTTGATTCGTTATCAACTGTAGCTAATTCGCTACTTAAGTCGCTAAGATTACACTTAGTGATTCGTTAAAGGAAACCATCTGTTTCGTTAACCAATTCGTTATAATCTGTTATGTGTGAGATCATTCCGGATTCGTCAAAGTTACTGTTTTAGATTCGTTAAAACCATTTCTAATTCGTTACATTATGATTCGTTGACCACTGTTCACAGTTCGCTAATTCTACTGTTCACAGTTCGTTAATATAATTTCCATTTCTAACCCTTGGAGTTTGAGAAAATTGTCATTTAGCAAACATGGCTGGTATGTATGCACTACCTTCCCAAAATATGTCAATGCAACAAATGTTGCAACTGGATACCGAGATCGGTTCACATTCAAAGTGTCCACATTTAATGAAATTTAGCGATTTTACTAAATGGGAACCCTGTTTCCGTGCTCATCTAGGGTCAGTTCACCCTGATTGTTCGTATTGCTTGGATGAGGTTTATATCGTTCCAATTATTGGGTATGAAACAATTGGTTTCACACCTAAAGCTATCTCGCAATATTCGGTTGAAGAAAAGAAAGCCTTGGAAATTGAAACGAAAGCTTATTCTACTCTCACTATGGCTTTACCCAAAAACATCTTTCATCAAGTTGGTAGCATAAATATTTGTGCCTCATTATTCCAACACATTCGTATGAGGAGTATGGGTAACACTGCTGAAAGCAAAAATGTTATGCTCAAGTTTCAATTTAGAAACTTTAACCTACTCAAGGGTGAGACTGTTGAAGAGATGATAACTAGATTTAATCATTTGAAAGCTGAGATGGATAAGATGAGGTTGGAAACTTCTGATATTGATAAGATTGACACCATTAAAAGTGCATTACCGAGTTCTTACTCAACTTTCTTGACGGTTCTGAAGGAGAATAATTATTTCAACAATGAAGATTTAACGACATCGAAATTTATGCAAAAGATCGAGGCACGAGAATACGATCTTAAATGTCAAAAATCTTCAAAAGATAGTCAAGATCCTGCATTGTATGGTGGAAGTATGCCATTAAGTTCAACCATTTCTCCTATCACTGCATTTCTAACACAAAATGCAAGTGATAATGCAACAACTATTTATAGTGATCCACATGCTTGTTTCTACACAACTGGAAATACTGGATCATCTGATATTTCTGGTTCATCTGGAGGATCTGGAAATTCATCACCGTCAAATCAATTCTCATCACAACCGAATGTAAACATGAGGGAGGCCGAACAAAATTTTGCTTTCTTGTCTGCCTTCATGACTTCATATGAGAATCTGGTTAGTAGTAAAATTGCAACGAGCGATTTGACTGATGAAGACTATGATCAAATTGATCCTGATGATTTGGAACTGATGGACTTGAAGTGGAATATGGCTATGATAGTCAGGAAAGTGAAAAAGTATATGCAGAGAACGGGTAAAGATCATCCATCTTTGAACAAGAAATAGGGATTTGATAAATTAAAGGTCAAGTGCTACAACTGTCAAGAGTTTGGGCATTTCACTAAAGAATGTGATAAGCCAAAGAAAGAGTACACTGGTCCCAAAAAGCAAGATTAGAATACAGCTGGTAAAAGTGGAAGTGATGTGGGAAAGTCTTCTGGAACCAAACCGTCGTCTTCTGGATCCTAAGCTATGTTGTCCAACTTAGATGGCGATGATTGGTCACAACGATTGTTGTGCCATGATAATCAAGCTAATTTGGTGATGTTTGGATCAAATGCAAGTGGGAGTGAGCTATCTTCTGACGCTGATACTGAGTCTAATTCGGATGATTCTAGTGAAAAGCTTCCAACCACCTTTGCATGTATGGCTAAAATCAGTGATTCAACCACGTCAGCTTACATGGCTAAGCAAAATGAGGTCAGTACTTCAACCTCTAAATTTTCTGTTAATGTTTCATGTGCCGATTGTGAAATCAACAAGCCTAAAATAGACTCCTTAAAACTTCAAAATGATAATTTGCTAAAAGAGATTGTTTCTTTAAAGGACACTTACAGGCAATCCTTAACCTCTCAAATGAATTCAAGAGAGAAAATTGAGGCCTTAACTATAAGTAATCATGATCTTAAGGCTGAGTTATCGGTTAAAATGACTATCAATGATCAAAAGTTTCAAGAAATTTTGAAACGTAGATCAAAGATAACCGAGCTTGAAAATGAGGTTCTTGAGTTAAAGAACAAATTGGGCAAATTCAGAAATTCTTTCTTTTTGCTAAAAGAAATAATTGAAGTATCTGGTAAGCAAAAGATTCAAAGAAAGGAATAGGTTTTGTTGAAATTCCACCACCTTTTTAGAATGATTACAAACCAAACCCTTTTGCTAAAAAAGAAGAGGATGTGATTGTCAAAGAACCTGTGATTTCTGAAAAAACAAAACCAGTTAAACCTGAAACTGTTAAAGCCCAAACTACAACTCAGAAACCTCATGTTCAAAGCAACAAAGTCTTTGTTGAAAATATTGACAAAGTCACCATTGAGGATGTGTTCGAACCTGAAATCATACACAAGAACAAGAACATTCCAAGTTCTAATCACATACTTTGTGAACCTCATGAATTTGAGGAGGACGTGTATGGTTCGCACACAACTCAGGTGAAACAAAAAAATCATGTTAAGGTCAAACCAGTGAGAGCTAAGAAACCAGAAAAACCCAAAATTTCTGATGAGGATTTGTTGCATTTCATCAATCCAAATGTTTCCAAGCCATCTACTGGTCGTGTGTTTAAATTAAAGGGCATAGACATGATGTTCACTGAGAAATACATTCCAATTAGTATCATTAAACCGGAACGGATTGAGAGTGTTTTTCACAATGAAACCTCCAAGATTCAAGATCTTGAACGTCAGTATACTCAAGCTAAAACATCTGTTTCATCTGACCCTTTGACTAAAGCTAAGCAAGTTTTAAAACATGCTAAGAGAGTTCAGTTTGTAAAATCGACTGGAACCGTTTCTTTGAAAAGTTTTTCAAATTGCTCTAACCTAGATTTTTATTTGAGAAAGAAATCAAAGTCATCTGATGATTTAGCTAAGAGTTTTACCAAGAACGTGAGTCATCATCATCCTTCTGTGTCATATGTTACTGCTAAACCTCAACACAATCATGTGGACATGTGAAGCTGTTTCCTTTGTGGTCAACAAGGTCATGTGGTGAGAAACTGTGGACAAAAGAGTTCTCAGAATCTTCACCCATTTGTCAAAGATCAATCAAAAAAAGTTCCTTTGATAAAAGAGATTCTGAAATAACCTGTATCGTATGATGATGATACTCACATCATGTTCTCAAACGTGAATCCTCGAAAGGTTGTTCATGTGAATGAAACTTACGGTCACGTTAAACCAAAGTTTGTTTCAACTGAACCATTATGCAAAAATGTGAACTCAAATGTAGTTCAAGCTGCTTATCTAAGACGAAAGTCTAAGAAGCCTGTAACTTATTCTCAAGTTGCTGAACAACAATTGAATTCGGCTAAGTTTAATGTTTCTCAAGAAAACCAAAAGGTGCCCAAGACTGAGGCCTAGGCTGCCTTTTTGAACTAATCATTTTCTTTTGTGTGTAGGGTACATCCAAGACCATTTCTGGTGAAAACTGGATTATGGATAGCGGATGTTCTCGTCATATTACTGGAAATCTCAACCTCTTAACAAATGTGAGAAATATTCAAGGGGGTTATGTGACGTTTGCTGGGAATTCTAGAGGTATGATCACACAAGAAGGTGATGTTTCGAATGGGCATATTACTTTTGAAAAAGTCAATTATTGTGACAAGGTAGACCATAATTTATTGAGTGTGTCGCAAATCTGTGACAAGCAATACACTACAATATTTACAGATAAAGAATGTCTGATTTTGAAACCGGGTTATGTGATTCCCGATGACATGGTTATCATGAGATCACCTCGATCAAATGATATTTATGTCTTAAATATGAGCTCTAAAGTGTCAACATCTATCGAAACATGTTTTGTCTCGAAAGCAACCGAGAAAGACTCTATTCTATGGCATCGTAGAATGGGTCACATTCATGTTCGTAAGATGAACTATGTAATGGCAAATGACCTAGTTGAAGGTGTGTCTTTGAAGAACTTTAAGTTATTCGATCACTGTATTGCTTGCAAAAAGGGCAAACCGAAGAAAAAGTCGCATCCCTCTAAGTTATTAAATTCCATTGATACTCCTCTTGAGCGACTTCATATGGATCTTTTTGGTCCAGTGAATCGTGCAAGCATTTCTGGAGATTGGTATTGCCTGGTAGTTACTGATGATTATTCAAGATACTCATGGGTCTTATTTATGAGTTCGAAAGATCAAACACCGATTCTTGTTCAAAATTTAATCACTAAAATCGAATCACTATACAAATAGAAAGTGAGGAGAATTCAAAGTGACAATGGTACTGAATTTAAAAATACTGTATTGGATTTCTTTTGTTTACAAAAGGGAATTCATCGAGAATACAGTGCCTCATACGTACGACAACAAAACGGTGTAGCTGAGCGAAAGAATAGAACATTGATTGAAGCTGCTAGAACTATGCTTGCTGATTCAAAGCTTCCTGTCCAATTTTGGAATGCGGCGGTGAATACTGCTTGTTATACACTCAATCGGGTTTTAACTGTTAAGAGACTCAAGAAGAAAAGAACGAGAGTCGGCTTCCTTAAGTCCGTTGACTTTTTGGGTATGAGTTGTTGAATAATCGTAAGCCTAACTTAAAGTACTTAGAACCTTTTGGGTGTCTTTGTACGATGTTGAAGAAGGATGTGGGTAAGTTTGATGAAAAAGCCATTGAAGGGTATTTCTTAGGGTATGCTTCTCCTAAGAAACAAATATTTAACTTCACGTCTGGTTGTGTTGAGGAGTGGTACCATGTGGACAGTCAAAAGTACACCACACCTCCTCAAGGGAAAGGTCCTGACTGGATGTTTGACTATGATGGCCTATTTAATTCATTTACTCCGACAACTGATCAACCAGATGAAGATTTGGTTCGGGCTTACTTTGAAGAACAACTGGTAATTCCACGATTTTCAAGTTCAAATGATGTTGAAGCTCCAACCGATGTTCCAACTGAAGATCCTGATAATGATTCTCCAGTTCTCTTTGATAATGCATCTACTTCGTCTGATGATACTCCATTTGTTGATCAAGTTATTGAACTTGATAGTGATGTTTCATCTCACGAGCTGGGAGAACATTACACTAATTTATTTGAAAATGTTGATGTCCCTGAGAATCCCACTCTTAGGATTCATAATTATCATCCGAAAGAAAACATTATTGGAGAACTTGATGTGGGAGTTCAAACACGTCATCAAGTTGCTTCGTCAAGTGAAAATAATGTATTGTGTGCTTATGTAGATTTACATTCGTCTGGAATTTTACATCTTGCTAAATTCACTTGCTTTCTATCCCAAGATGAGCCAACGACTCCTCGTATGGCACTTCAAGATCCTTCTTGGGTAGAAGCCATGCAAGAAGAATTACAGCAATTTGCACGTTTGGGTGTTTGGGATCTTATCGACAAACCTACTAGAGTCAAGAATGCGATTCCAACTAAGTGGGTATATAAGTGTAAGAAAGACGACCGTGGGGTGATCGTGAGAAACAAATCACGGTTAGTGGTGCAAGGTTTTCATCAGCAAGAGGGTATTGACTACATTGAAGTATATGCTCCGGTTGCAAGATTGGAGTCCATACGAATCTTTCTGGCCTATGCAGCTTACAAGAACATAAAAGTCTATCAAATGGATGTCAAAAGTGCTTTTCTCAATGGTGAACTTCACGAGGAAGTGATTGTTTTACAGCCTCCGGGTTTTGAAGACCCCGATTAATCAGACCAAGTTTATCGCTTAAACAAGGCATTATATGGTCTACATCAAGCCTCGAAAGCTTGGTATGGTACGCTCGCCGACCATCTGACGGATAATGGTTTCAAACGTGGGACTGTTGACTGCACTTTATTCTACAAAAATATTGGTGATGATCTTCTCCTCGTTCAGATTTATGTCGATGACATAATCTTTGGGTCAACAAACGACGCGTTGTGTAAGGAATTCGAGAAATCAATGCAAACCAAATTCGAGATGAGTTCGATGGGAGAGATGAACTTACTTTTAGGGTTGCAGGTTCATCAGTCTGCAAAAGGAATCTTCATTCACCAGACTAAGTACATGAATGAAGTCTTGAGCCGATTCAAGATTACTGCTGGAAAAACCCCTTCTACTCCTCTCCCCGTGGGTCACAATTTATCACAGGATGAATTGGATGATCCAATCGATCCTACTCTCTATCGAGCTATGATTGGTTCTTTGATGTATCTTACTGCTTCTCGACCCGACAAATGTTTGCTGTTTGTTTGTGTGCTAGGTACCAAGCTAGTCCCCGAGTGACTCACCTGGCAGAGGTCAAGCGTATTCTTCAATATCCGAGGGGCAATCCTGACACCGGGTTATGGTACCCCAAGGACGATACTTTTGATCTTACCGCTTATTCTGAATCAGACTATGGAGGTTGCAAGATTAATTTAAAGTCTACCACAACAGGATGTCAATTCTTAGGAAGCCGGCTTGTTTCCTGGCAATGTAAGAAGCAGACAACGGTCTCCACTTCAACCGCCGAAGCTGAGTATGTTGTAGCCTCGAGTTGCTGTTCCCAGGTTTTGTGGATACAACAACATCTTCGTGACTACGGTTTGAAGTTTCTTACTACTCCCATTCTAATTGATAATTCTGAAGCCATTTGCATCACCAAAAATCCCGTACAACACTTTAAAACGAAACATATCGAAATTCGATATCATTTCATACGGGATTGTTTTGAAAAGAAATTAATTGACCTTGAGAAAGTAAATACCGATTTTCAAAAAGCTGATTTATTTACCAAAGCATTTGACAAAATGCGTTTTCAATTTTTGCTTGGTTTAAATGGCTTAAAGACCATTGCTGATATCCTGAAACTAGGATAACTATCTTTATTGTCAGTTTATTTTTACTTTAAATTTTTATTTTGATTTTGGCCTTTAGGGGGTGAATATAGAAAATACAAAAAGATTGTGCTTTTCGTTTGTATAGATAAAATCCAAAAACATTGAAAAAATAAAAAAAAAATTCAAAAATAGTGTGTTTTCATGTCTTTATGTTTCAAAATTTGAAAAATCCAGAAACATTTTAAAATTTGAAAAGACAAAAAGATTGTGAAATTTTTAGTTTTATTTATAAAAAAATTTGAAAAAACAAAAAGATTGTGAATTTTTGTTTATACAGAAATCCGAAAAAAACAAAAAGATTGTGTTTTAACTATGTAAAGAGAAAATCCAAAAAGATTTTTGCTTATGTCCGCTGAAAAATATGTCAATTACTCCTATTTGAAGGACATGTACTTGTATATGTTTGGTCCTGATAATTTCTTGTAAATATTCGGGATAGCCATTTACCTGACATTGGAAAGTAATTGGGGCGTTCGTTATGCTTTTTATGTTATTTTCTCGCTGAAAATTATGTCGGTTATTTAAGTTTGTGGAGCATGCTTGCATGTTTTAGTCCTTTTATCTACCTGTAGATTGATAGGATAGCCATTAATCTATAGACTAAAAGTAACTGGGGCGATTAAATTCATTTTGTTTTATGCTCCACAAAATTTTGAGTTTTTGAAGCAAAAAGAGAAAATGATAGTACATTGATTGTTTGACCCCAAATCCAGTAAGAAATAAGCTTAAAAGACTGAGTGCTTAATCATTGGTGCATTGATAGGTCTTAAACAAGCTGTTAGAGTAAAATATGTGATACAAACATAAAGAAAAGCCAAATTGAAAGAGGTGTTAGTCTCTAGCAAAATTCTCGGTGAGGATGGTAGAAATGTAATAACCGGTCATACTCAAGCCTTATAGCTGTTGATCACCCAAAAATATAATAAAGCAAATAACAAGCGCATGGATTCTGGACACTGGGAGTCTTTATGCTGCTTAATCATCTGGGTATTCATAAGCATGAATATTTCACTCGCTTTTAGAGCAAACCCAAAGTCATTAAACTTGATCAATGATGTACTTCGTACAATCCAAATTACTGACTTGATCAAAATCCGCTGTTAGTCATACATCTGTTCCTCCCTTGTGCGCATCTCATTATCAATAAGAAACGGACCCCAGGGGATACAATGTATGTAAGCCGACAGATGGACTTGTGCAAACTCAGTCACAGTAAAGGAAACTTGATGCATTGCTCAAAAGTTCTAAATCTTCAAAATTTTGATCAATACTATAATGGTTTAAGTCAAGTTGGGGTGATTTGGCAAAAATCAAATTAAGCTTGAACCAGGATTAGAGGCTGATAGTTTCTGATATTATGTGCGCTAATTGAACCATTAATCATATCACAAAAATAACTGAAGGCTTGTTACAAGATTTAAGTGGACAACAATATTAATGACCGACTTAACACCAGTCATAATATCGCTAAAATATAAAACTAAGATAGAAGGGCAACCCAGTCAATATGATTCTCTGCTCAAACTCAACAAAAATCCAAAAATATTTTCTGCTTTTGAAAAATCATACAAAAATATTTTTTATTTTACGTTTTTCATTTTCGGATGTTTCTTTTGTAAATATTTTACATTTTAATAAGTAAATTTAGTTTTAACTTATTCGATTGCCACTGACAACAAAACGGTGCACTAACATTTGTTAATTAAATTCTTTTAAGGTATATGTTTCAAAACGTGAAACACATTAAGGTATTCGATTATCGAGATCTAGGACCTCGATAATTCATTTTAAGTTAAAATTGCATTTTGTAAATATTTAATTCTTTAATTTATATAAATATTTATTTCATTTATTAATTTGTTTATTCATTTAAAATTAAATAAAAGGTACTTCGTTAATTATGAATAATGAATTAGGTCATTTTAACGAATTACATTCTAATTCATTACCCTAATTCGCTTCCGCCACTCTGTAACGAATGACACTCAATTCGTTATACATATTTAACGAATTAGACAAGAATAGAATCTAATTCCCTATGCCATGTGTTAAACTCAGATAACGAACCATCTGATTCATTAATTCAAAATTCAAACGAATTGATTGATTCGTTACATTGAAAAGTGTGCCTTGTCAGACTATATAGGACGGCGTGCATACGAATCGTTACACTATTCACTGTCTTCTTCCCCTTGTGTACTGTTACTCTGGCAAATTTTTCCTAGAAAACTCAACCTTCATTATACTTCCGTCTGATCATATTTTCGTGATTCTAAGGTCTAGATGATCAAATCGCAATACATTTTGTCAAATTTAACGCTGGTTTGATAGGTTAATTGTGTGATTTTATCACCGGGTTTTGAAGGTTTATGTGACTTTTTATTTAACCTCTTGTTATCACGTTTTGGATCAGCATATTGGTATAATTTTAATCGCAATACATTTCTGAGATCCTTTGCGATCACTGGTTTAGAGTTGTATTGTTGATTATAAGTGTATTGAGCTCCGATTGCAAGTTTGACTTTTGAAGTTCTTGGTTAATTTTGAACTTGACTAATTAAGTCAAAGATTAAGCTGATTATGGCCATTCGTTATGCTTAGCGAATTGGAACTAATTCGTGTCCAATTCGTTAAGCAATTCAAACGAATTAGAATAGCGAATCAATTTTCTTAACGAATCAGATTAGTATTCGTAAATTATAACGAACTAGATGATTAGTTCGTTACCTTTTCATAGTAATTCGCTACTTCTCATTCGTTACTTATTTACTTGATAGCGAAACAGATGATTTGTTATAACTTTTTAACGAATCAGCTTGTTTTTAACGAATGACATTTAATGTATATATAACTTTACATATACATATACATATATATATATATATATATATTAATTATTACTGATTCTCAATGTTGTTTATCTTGAACTATAGGCGATAACATTGAACAAGATCCCCCAGTTGCTGATCAACAACAACATCAACAGCAACAACAACAACAACAACAACAACAGGAGTTACCACTACTTCCGTACGACACAAGGCATAATGTTTGTGCTTTTTTCGGTACAAAATTTGCCGATGAAGCTATATTTGGGGACTTACTTGCATTTATTAGACGTTCGGTTATAAACTTTGCTGTGACTGCTCGGCCTAAGGTTTATCTAAGTATTATACGTCAATTCTGGAACACGGCCGAGTATGTTGAAGTTGAGAACCACATCAAGGCCACAATCAACCAAACTCCTATCACTGTTGATACGGATGTGATCAGATGAGTGCTTCGATTTGGAGATAACATTGACAATCCTTGTGAATTTGATAAGGAATTGATCAAGGGTCTATTTCGTCATGTATTTTACGGTGGTGACATCGGAGATTCTATGTACAACAAGAATGGATTGTGTCCAACTTACAAGTATTTACTGCATGTGTTGATCCATTGCTTGGGAGGTCGTAAAGGCGACTTTGATGAATGCAGGATCATGTTACAGTCGGCTTTCGTTGCACTAGTACTTAAAAAGCCATTTAATTCAGAGATGATCTTCAATCATCTTAAGGAATAGTGTCTTCAAACAGTTCAACGAAAGAAATTTCTAATGTATCCTCGGTTCCTCCAATTAATTATTCAAGATTTTATCCTAATCTAGTGATTGATCAAACATTGGTGGAAGATGTGTTACCATTAGATCACATGACGGCTGATATTGTACGAAGAATGAAGATCTATCGAAAGGATAAACCTAGGACCAATTGTGATTGGTCATCTGGTGAATCCTGAATATGTATGTCCTAAAAATGATAGTTGGATCCATGACGATTCGGATTCTGAGTGTGAGAAGGGACCAGGTGGGAATGATGGTGGTGATGGAGATGCTGCTATCCTTGAACAACAAGCTGCGGTTGAAGCGGCTTTAGCTGCTACAATTTCACTCAACGCAAAGGAAAGGGTAAAGAGTTGGTTGCTGAAGGATCATCTAAGCGAAGAGTGTCAGCTGGTGCTTGCGTTTCTTTTGGAGTTCAGCCTCCAAGGTCGTCTATTTCTCAAAGACTGGTGGTGCCGCTAACTACTAGCACCCCGGAACTCACTTTGACGACCACGCTTACGTCCGATCCTAGGCTTGGTAAGATTCCTTAAACTGTTTTATCTCCTATACCAAGGCCTACAACTGCTACATCGGTGGTTTCTCCTACACCGACTATGCTGCCTCAACAACCAATGGACTTCTCATTTCTGAGGCTTAACCGACCTCAAGGTTCTGTTCAACCTATTCCAGCTTCGTTTCTTGCCATGACGCATGATCAACAAATGAATATGGTTCTGAGTCTACTTCATTTATATGAAAATCAAATGTCTGCTGACCGTATGACTCAAGAACGAGTGATGGATAATCAACGAAGGCTGATGGGATATATATATCTTATTGTCAGAAGGAAATAAAGGATCTTCGTGAGATTGTTAAGTCTCAGGGGGTGAAGATCGAAGAGCAGGAGGATCTCATCTTGCAGTTAACATGAAAGGATGATGCGCTTAAAAAGATCAAGAATGATGAAAAAGATCCGGATGAGTGTGGTGCAAGTGGTGAGCCTAAACAATCTCACAGTTCATCCTCAGGTGCAGGTACAAGTGCTGTTGATGACTCTGGCAAGCAGATTATTTTGTATCATGATCACACAGCTACTAAACCAATTGAGATGATTGAAGCTAACACTGTCATCTTTGTGGATGGTTCGGGGTTGGTTAGAAGCATTGTAAATCGGCATGAGATTGAAGAGGGGCAGTTTGTGGAAAGTTCCCTAACACGAGAGCAGATTTTGTTACTGCTTGGCTTAAATGATGATCAATTGACCATGTTAGAAGCCGAGCACGATGTCGAGGTCGAGAACGATGAAGAGATCTTAAATGATCCGACCATTCAAATGAATACGGCCTTTATTTATGAAGATGAGGAGGTTGAGGTTGAAGATGTGACAGCTGAGGAGTATCCTGATCTGTTTCAACACACCAATGTTGATCAGGGTGCTCTAGTATTTAATGAGGAAATGTTTAAAGCAGCTGAGGATAATTTGGATAAGTTATCAAAGGGTAAAAGTGTGGTTGATACGAGATTCGATTCGATTGAAAACCCGACCAATGCTGATATTGAAAGGTGGTTTGGTTATCGAAGTAAGAAATCTCGTAAAATTTTTGAGGCTTATCAGTATGTGGATCAAGAGCAGAAGGATGAAGCTGTTGCTCGTGCCAAATACAATCAAGTGACTTCATTCAAGAACGTGTCAAAGGTTCAAGGTGATATTATCTCTTGGTTATTTGATTCTGATTTGAAAGTATGTATTGTTAAATGGGAGAAAGAGATTCAATATTATGAGAGGATAACCGATGTTCTCTCATTACCGCGTTGGGATGTTCGGACCCTCGCGTGTCGGCCATTTATTAACCGTGAGGGTGATCGGATAGCAGATTGGTTTCATCAACATCTGCTATTCGAGGTCAACCATGTGTTTAAATTTCTTAAGCCACAGGTCCCTACTCGTAAGAGTATTAATGAGATTGATCCAAGGACGGGCTGGAGAAAATTGTTCCTTAAAGTAAAGCCGCCAAAGACTATGAAGCGTGTGCCAGTGAAGACGTTGAATCAACATATGTCTTTATCATTCAACCGATGGTACTACGACAACCGAACTGGCAAGGCCGTCATTGTCCTGGGCAAAGGGTTAAAGACCGAGCTAATCAAGATCATCGATCCAATATGGCTCGTGAACTTGAGAGAGACTGACAACGACGTGCTTTTCAAGAACAAGATTTTGTTTGAGCGCAGTAAAGACTATGACCGTGCAATGCAGTTTCAACGCGTTGTTCGGGTATGTCATGAGCATGGAATTCACAGTTGCAGAGATTGGCAAACAAAGCGCTTCAAATAAGTTAAAAGACAAAGAGCTCAAGACGAGGGGGTTTCTGTTAGTACACGGTTTTGCGTCTTGAGTCTTTGTATTTATCGTCTATGTATTTATCTTTTTAATTAATGTATTAATTATTAAAGACCTTATTGTAATTCGTTAAAGTAATGACTAGTTTGTTAAGGGTGTTTAACGAACTAGGTTTAAGTTATGTTCCCTCCTGATTCGTTAAGGATGTTTAACGAATCAGGGGGTGATTCATTATGTGTGTTTATTTAATGTATTGTAACGAAGTGGGAGGCTAGTTCGTTACGGAATGTGTAACGAACTAGACCCATCTTCTATATATAGTGGGTTCGTCCACTGTTAATTTAAGTTTTGAGTTTTACATTATCGAACCTTTGCTGAATTACTCTCTCAAGCTTCAATCTAATATTATACAACGCGTACATACAATTAATATAAGCTATAACATATAATCAAGTGTCATCATGAACTAGATCCGTAATCGTGTTAATTATATATATCAGATCTGAGATCTGAGATTAGCATAACGTATTCACAATGATGATAACACACACATGACTAAACTAGAAGAATTGGTCAAGTAAAATGAATATTTGGGGAATGGTTTGAGTGAACTGTATAATATTTCCTTCTTCCTTATACAACGCTTCGTGTGGTCTTAAAATGAATATTTGCGACAAGTTCTAAATCACACAAAAGATATGACCCGCTAAAAGCTTCCGAAAAAATATATATGGCATGAGGTTTATCTCACAGTAACGGAGGAATTGAGTATAAACGCCATATTTTGCATAAATTTCTTCTCAGTATTGAAAAACTTCTTTTTACTTTTTCACCTTTTGGTTATAATAGATTAGTGATTGGTTATTTGAAAAAAATTTTCTTTAGGTGTTGTTATAAAAATAATCTTTCTTTTCTGCAAAAAATTTCGCTAATTAGAGAATTTTTATAATTATTTGAACAAGAAATTGGTCAAGTAATTCCCCATCCCCACACTTGAATTTCACATTGTCCTCAATGTGAAAAGATTCATTAAAAGATAATAATTCTGAATAAGTATGGTGGGTTGAAATGGAGAGGTACTTCCCTACGGGTTAACGAAATTTCGACAGAGCGTCCTCTGTTTATCGTCCGTTATCCTGTTTTGTACCCGTAGATTGTAAAACTGTAAACAGCCACAAACAACCAAGCATAATTTTCTGAAAATTGGGTATGGAATCATCCATCCTTTGCCCTAACGGGCTAAATAAGTATCTACTAATAATGTTTTGGCACCCACGGCCATAAAAGTATCCAACCAAACAAGTAAACGGCGGAATGTAAATTGTTCAAACAGACATAATAATAATAATAGTGTCATGAAACGACTCCCAACCCATGCCCATGCCCGTACCCAACCTACCAGTGTCATGGCTCATCATTTACCTATGTCCAGGTCAAATGGTCCCCACTGCCTGTCCATGCGATACCCCAAACAATCAATCTCTCGCCTCGTCTCTGGATATTCGGCTGCTCGTTGGGCATCGGAGGCAGCCATCTGCTATGTGATCCTGTCAAACGAGGCGGTGGTTCTTTCTGAGAACTGATCAATTAGACCGTATAGGCCCTCGAATGAGTATCGGCCCGTGTGACGAACTGGGGCCGGCCCTTGATGAATATGGGCCTCCTCTCTGATGGTAGGTGCGGCGACGGTATTGTATGGGCGGTGATCCTATCCTCTTGGGGCACATCCTGGAGTAACATCTTTGCTGGGTCTTCCGGGTCCCAAACCTGGTTATACTTATCACAGAATCTCCACACATCTGGGTGTTGACCGATCCGCTGAACCATCTGCATGCTAATACAATAATCAATGGTTAGAGCAATCGAATCTGGGCTTCGGGTACCTTCCCTGTCTACACCATAAGCCTCATAGAGGTTGTAGATCCATGCCCCACCAATGATCGGTGTGTTTCCTTTGGCATTTGCATTTGTCGTGAACAGCTTGTAGAATAAATACGTGATGTTGCATGGGACGCTGTTTTTCATGCAATAAAGTGCCCAAAGATGCTTTAAATTAACAACCCCTTTATTTTGACCTATAGCAGTGACAGTGTGACTGAGCAGGCGGTGAATGTATCTCATAAGTGGGTCACGTAGTGCCGTGCTCTTTGAAACGCTTGCATTATAGTATTCTTTCTCGTAGCTCAGTTGTTCCCATGCCTTTAACCGTTTTCTCCTAGCTTCAGCATCATTATCACCATCTTCGTCTGTAAAGGTTGTCTTTGCTTCAAACCAGCTGTTGGTTTCCGCAGCCGTGTATATTCCCAGATCAATCCCTAGTTGGGTGAAAGAAGTTGTGTGCCATTCACCCCCACATCTGAATTCAATGGCGTCCTCATCCCATATGTCTGGATTCTTCGTCTTTATATGGAAAAAGCTAAAAAATCCTCTGTCAGTTCAGTTATAGCCTCTCCTGTTTGACCAAGAACCCGTCTCCACGGTCCTCTCATAATGGCCTTGTACCGGTTCCATTGGTTGACTTTTTTCAATGTGTCTTTGCATGCATAGAAGTTCGCTTCTGGAAATCGACGGTGTAGGTAGGTTAAACTTGTGTTGGATCGTCTATTTCTTGTATCACGTCCGGGAAAGACTAGAAATGCATGAACATCATCCCCATACTCGGCCATCTGCAATTCGTATCCACGTCAGTCAAAATTTAACAAAAATCATTATTATGCTGGAACAGAGAGTAAGGCACAGTACTGTGCTTTTAGAAGCACGACCCGTGCTATTACTGTTTGTTAGTTTATATCAATTTTGACTTTCTGTTGACCAAAAGGTGACCACGAGTCGTTTTCTTTAAAGCATGATTCGTGTTTTTAATCCTAATTTCGACTTTATCCAGATTCGAACCTTCATTTCTAACCGGTTATAGCATTTGGGTTTATTAGTTTGTTGGATATTCAACCCAAGATCCAAACCCGAATGGTTCCTTTTAACCAATCTTTAACAAACAGCTATTCAACAATTCATCACTCTAAACTAATAGAATAACCCATATAGTTTACGGGTTTAGACCCGATTTAATCAATTTGAGATATTTTAGGGTTAAACTAGTCCTAGAAATATGAATTTGAACAATATAATCGTTAAATTAACATACCTATGGTTTGAGATTTAAGATTCAATGCAGAAATTAGTGAAATATGGGAGGAGTCAGCGGTTCTTGTTCAGGGACGAAGTTGGTTTTAGGGTAGAATGGTTAGAAAAGTTGTTCTATTAATTAAAAGTTCGTAACTGCACTGAGCATGAAAGCACGACCCAAATTTTTTAGAAGCACGGTACCGTGCTGCATATTGCAAACAGATTTTTATTTTATGTTGTTTATTTGTGAGCTGGTTCGCTTTTTTTTTACTGATTTTCTTTGTGTCTTATATTTAGATAGTAATTAAAAGTCCTAAATTTCATAAAACATAATTAAACATAGTAAAATGAAAAGTACAACAACCCTAGACCTTAACACATAACACTAGCAGGAGCAACTTCAACATAAAACAAAGTCGGGACTTCAATGACCACCATTCCCGAACAGGTCTTGAATGTGCGGTGGGGCTCGCTTAACTTCCAAGAGCTTGGAAAGCTTTTTTTCGAGCTTTGTGATCTCCCGGTTAAGAAAGTTGAGCTTGAAAGCCACATCCTTGTTGTGGCTATCCACAACATTGAAGTTTTCAAACCGAAGCAGTTCGACTTTGTTGATTAGCTCGATTACGCGAGCTTTAGTTTGGATGTTGCTTTCGACTTGTCTCGTATGATGCATTGCAGCCTCATGACCTCGTCCTCAAGGTTTGAGGAAGACTCATGTTGCTTGCCCTTCCTCACTGGCCTCCGTTTAACTTTCTTGCTTTCCATTTCAGTAAATTTTGTGTTTGGTGTGAATGGAATAGTGAGTTTTTGCATGCATTATATAGAGACTGGAAAGTCGAACACGGCCCCGTGCCTTTGGAAGCACGGCCTCGTGCTGCTAGGGGAAAAAATGTTTCTGAGTCAGAGAATTGTACGGAGTCAGCGCGTATCATTCTGAAGATTCTAGGGTGACCACGGCCTTGTGCTTCTTGAAGTACAGCCCGTGCTTTTTGTTATTGACATTTTCTTTTATTTTTTAGCCAAAAACGAGAGCCGGAAATTTTAGAATGATGTTTAATATGTTATTTTAAGAGTTTGGTCATCCTAAAAATTACTTTTTATTAAAGTTAAAGGTCCTAAAACAAATACGGAATAAGCCCGGTTTTCCTAGAAATATGAAAATATTTGGGTTAAGCCCGAAATTCCTAACACAATGTGCGTAATGCACTTGTTTACACATAAAAACAGAAAATTAAGTTTCATAGATTTCCCCGAAAGGTTCTCCTCCGCCGAATGACCCTAGTGGTGGAAAGTACGTGAAACCGAGAATTTAAAACTGGAGTTGTTCGTTAATTTCTCGAAGTTCCATTTTCATGTTTTCCACTGATTCGGTGAGTTGAACGAGACGCATCTCAGCAAGGAGATTCATTTCGGTGAGTTCCTTGACAAGTTCTTGAAGTTTCAAGAGAATCTCGGTTTTTGAAACATGGCGGGCATCGTTTCTCGGTTGTCGAGGAACGGGAATTGCTTCACTCATTTCAATAGGCATGTTGAATCTTCAGAGAGTAGTGAACTGGTTTAGGTTGGTGCAAGGAATGCATGGCAAGAGGTGCCTTTTATAGCCAACCAGATACCTAAGCACGGCCCCATGCTTTTGGAAGCACGGCCCATGTTTTTGCTCTAACAATTCTGTTAGAAACCAGTCTGACTGAGATTTTTGCAGGGAAGATTCCGGCCCGCATATTGTGGCACGACACCGTGCTTTCTTAAGCACGCCCCCGTGTTTTTGTGTTATTATATATATATATATATATATATATATATATATATATATATATATATATATATATATATATTATCAAGTAAAACAGATATTTACAAGGCCTAGTTTGTGGAGGTCATGGCCAGACCTTGTTTCCTTATATTTCTATTTAGGGAGTTGGAGGACTACCACCTCCTAGACTTCTTCAAATGATCCATCGATGTATGGTTTTAATCGATGTCCATTGACTTTGAACTTGTGGCCATTAGAATTTGAAATCACCGATTGTCCCATAGTCAAAGACTGATTCAACTATGCAGGGCCTGTCCATCGTGATTTCAATTTTCCTGGGAAAAGACGTAAACGTGTGTTGTATAACAGTACTCGATCGCCAACTAGAAACTTTTTGTTTCCTTTTAAATGGGCGTCGTGTAGATGTTTTGTCTTTTCTTTGTAAGACCAGGAATTTTCATAGGCTAATGTCCTTAGTTCTTCGAGTTCGTGAATTTGATCTTCCCGGTTTATGCCAGCGGACATTAGATCGAAGTTTACTGCTCTGAGAGCCCAGTAGGATTTGTGTTTTAATTCTACTGGTAGATGACATGCTTTCCCATAAACAAGTTTGAAGGGTGTTGTTCCTATAGGGGGTTTTGTAAGCTGTCCTTAGGGCCCACGAAGAGTCATTTAACTTTTATGCCCAGTTTTTGCGATTAATTCCTATAGTTCTTTCTAAAATCCTTTTTATTCCTCGATTTGAGACTTCTACTTGCCCACTGGTCTGAGGATAATATGGTGTTGCCAAACGGTGGTGAACTCCATATCGTGCTAAGACTTTATCAATTAGAGCGTCACAGAAATGAGTACCTCTGTCACTAATTAGGGCTTATGGAGTACCGAATCGTGAGAATAACCTTTTCAGAAATCACGATGGGAAGAGCTTGTGCTTCCACCCATTTAGATACGTAGTCGACAGCTATGAGGATTTACTTGTTTCCAAAGGAGTTAGGAAATGGGTCCATGAAATCTATTCCCCATACATCAAAGACTTCACAAATTTGAATGCCTTTCTGAGCCATCTCATTTTTGGCTGGGATGTTTCCGGCTCTTTGACAAGCATCGCATGCTTGGATCAAAGAATGTGTGTCTTTGTATATGGTGGGCCAGAGAAATCCTGCATCAAACACCTTTCTGACCGTAGTGGCGGTATTGTGGTGTCCACCAGTAGGTCCTTCATGGCAGTGTTTGAGGATATCTACGGCTTCCTTTCCTGCTACACACCTTCGAACAACCTGATCAGAACCTATCCTAAATAAGTAGGGATCTTCCCAGAAGTAGAACTTAAGGTCGGAAAATAATTTCTTCCATTGTTGATTAGTAAGCCCTTTTTCAGGATTCTACATGCTAGACAGTTTGTGAAGTCGGCAAACCAAGGACTTTCGTCTTTCTCCTGTATGTCTGCTTGGATATGCATGAGAACTTCATGTGGAAAATTATCATTGATAATTTCCTTGTGATGTTCATCTGAAGTTGGGCATTCTAAGCGTGAGAGATGGTCTGCGGCTACATTCTCGGCTCCTTTCTTATCTTTAACTTCAGTGTCAAATTCTTGGAGTAGTAGGATCCATCGGATAAGTCTGTGTTTCGCATCCTGCTCGTTGTAGAGGTAACGTATGGCGGCATGATCGGTGTAAACTATGGTTTTGGAAAGAATGAGGTAGGATCTAAATTTTTCAAAGGCAAAAACTATTGCTAGTAACTCTTTTTCTGTTGTGGTGTAATTTTCTTGTGCATTCTTAAGAGTTTTACTGGCATAGTAAATTGGGTGAAAGTGTTTTTCTTTGCGTTGTCCTAGTACGGCTCCAACTGCAAAGTCACTTGCATCGCACATGATCTCGAATGGAAGGGTCCAATCGGGTGTAGTCATGATTAGTGTGTTGACAAGTATGTATTTCTATATGTTGAATGATTCAACACATTCTTCAGAGAAGACGAAGGGTGCGTCTTTCTCCAAAAGTTTGGTCATAGGCCTAGAAATTTTGGAGAAGTCTTTTATGAAACGATAGTAAAATCCCGCGCGACCTAGACAAATTCTAATAGCCTTTACTGAAGTTGGGTGCGGAAGGTTAGAGATAGTTTCTATTTTTGCTTTATCGACTTCTAATCCCCTTTTAGAAATCTTGTGGCCGAGAACGATTCATTCTTTAACCATAAAGTGACATTTCTCCCAGTTGAGCACTATATTTACTTCCTCACACCTGGCTAACATTTTGTCAAGTTTTTAAAGCAATGACCGATAGAGTCTCCAAAGACTGAGAATTCGTCCATGAATACTTCCATAGAGTGTTCGATCATTTCGTGAAAGATGGCCACCATACAACGTTGGAAGGTGGCTGGAGCATTACATAGTCCAAATGGCATTCTTCGGTAGGCGAAGGTTCCGTATGGATATGTAAAAGTGGTTTTCTCCTGATCTTCAAAAGTGATGGGAATTTGAAAATATCCGGAAAATCCATCAAGAAAACAGTAGAACATTTTTCCAGATAAACGTTCAAGCATTTGGTCGATGAAGGGAAGTGGAAAATGATCTTTTCTTGTGGCGTCATTAAGTTTCTGGTAGTCAATGCAAACTCGCCAGCCTGTGATGGTTCTAATTGGTATTAGCTCATCCTTTTCGCTCATTACAACTGTTATTCCTCCCTTCTTGGGTACTACTTGAACTGGACTGACCCAAGGTGAATCTAAGATTGGGTAGATTAATTTGGCATCAAGGAGTTTGATTACTTCTTTCTTCACCACATCTTGCATGTTGGGATTGAGACGTCTTTGATGTTGGACTACGGGTTTGTACTATTCCTCCATGAGGATTTTGTGAGTACAAAATAAAGGACTGATGCCCTTGATATCCATGATCTTCCATGCGATAGCCTTCTTATGGTTCTTAAGAACCTTAAGAAGTTCATCTTTCTCTTCTTTAGAAAGGTGAGTTGAAATAATTACCAGGAGTTGAGAGTTTTCTCCCAGAAACGCGTATTCGAGATGGCTTGGAAGTTCTTTTAACTCTAAGGCTGGTGGTTCTTCGATTGATGGTTTTGATTTTTCGGTTCAGTTGGTGATCTCACAGACTACTTCCGATGCTTCGTAATAGCCATCATTAAGATTTTCGTTTTATAAAATGGGTATGGTGATGGTTTTGTTTAAGACTTGCGTTTCTAGTAAGTTAGTGATGGAGGAATCTCGCATATAGAAACTTACGATAGAATCCATGATGTCGACACAATATAACGTGTCATCATGATGTTGCAGATATTGCATAGATTTCCCTATGTCAAAAGTGATTGCCTCGTCATTGACCCTGAGAGTGAGTTTGCCAGTGCAAACATCAATAATAGCCTTTGCAGTGGCTAGGAAGGGTCTTTCTAAAATCAGAGGTACACTTTTGTCTTCCTCCATGTCTAGAATTACAAAATCTTCTAGGAAAACAAACTTGTCAATTTTGACGAGCATGTTTTTAACAATGGCCCAAGGATATTTAAAAGATCGGTCGGCTATTTGAATGCTCATGCAGGTGGGCTTTGGTTCTCCTATCCATAGTTTTGAAAAGACCGCATAAGGCATTAAATTAATACTAGCTCTTAGGTCAGCCTGGGCATTGCTAACAGACAAATTTCCTATGAGACAAGGGATAGTAAATCTTCCTGGATCGGTCATTTTTGTTGGTTGCTTTGAAGGACTGCAAAACATTATTCACTAAGGGTAACATAGGAGAGCTCCTCCGGCTTCCTCTTGTTTGTCAGTACATCTTTGAGAAACTTGGCATATGGTGAGCGATGGCTTCGATAAAAGGAATGCTGATGTGGAGTTGTTTGAAGAGTACTAAAAACTTTCTGTCTAGAGCTTCCAATCTCTCCTGTTTCAGTCATCTAGGGTATGGAATAGGTGGAGTATAAGTTCGGACTGGCTCCTTGGGTTGTACGGTGCCCGTTGGGATTAGTCTTTCCTGTTCTTTATCAGAGGATTCCTTTTCCATAACTGGTTCTGAAGTTGTTGAGGCAACAATGGTTGTACCGCTTCCGAGTGTAACAACGTTAGCTGTTGCATCCTGGATTGTAGTTATTGCTGAAAGCGTTGTTCTGTCAAGCGATGAAATCGACCTCTTCCATAGCCATAATGACTTGTTTGCAGTCACTTATCTTATGACTTCCTTCACAAGTGTCACAGGTGAGTCTGGTTTTTGATAGCTCGGCTTGAAGTTGTTCGAATTTTTTAGAAAGGGCTTCAAGCTGTGCTGTGACAAGAGTGTTGGAATCGACGTGGTGCATTACTTTATGGGCTGGTGTAGATCTTGGTGGGTTGTAAGCAAAACTCTTCTTTGTGGCTTTCTCCAGGACTGCAAATGCTTCGTTAGGTGATTTGGATCCCAGGTCTCCACCGGCGATTTGTTGGATGGCCTGTTTGTTTTGACTGGATTGTGCGTCAAAGAAAGTTTGTACTTGTAACCATACACTCAGTCCATGGTGTGGGCATCTACTTAGAAGACTTTTGTACCTTTCCTATGCTGCGTGTAACGAGTCATCATCATCGGTTCGGAATCCGGTAATGCTGGCTCGGTATTTGGCAGTTTTGTCAGGCGAAAAATATTTGAGAAGAAACTGTTCAACCATCTGGTCCTAAGTGGTGATGGAACCAGAGGAAAAAGATTCTATCCATTCCAGGGCTTGACCCCTTAGAGAGAAAGAAAAGAGTTTGAGTTTAATTTGATCTTCTGAAAAGTTTTGTATTTTATAGGTTCCGCAGATTCGTAAGAATCGATATATATGAGAAAGAGGGTCTTCTTCGAGGAGACCATGAAATTGAACTGAATTTTCCACCATATGAATGATGCTTGATTTGATTTAGAAATTTTCGATGATTTCGGGTGGAGCCACCCCAATGCCGTAGCCTTCGAGAGTTGGCTTGGCATACTGGCTTATGTTCGGCTCATTGTTTTGAGCCGCCATCATTTCTTCTGTTTGATTTTCTCCTGATGTGGTGGAGTCTACTGACTCGTCTTTGATTGCTTCGGCGGTTTCTGAAGTCTGTTTACGTGCTCGTCGACGAAAGAGTCGTTCCGGTTCAGAAATTGGAGAAACAAGCTCAGGCTCAAAGTAGAGGACATACATGGGACTAAATCAAAGTGAAAACATAAGTAAAAGTTAGTTAGAGTTAAGCTAAAGTAAAGTTAAGGTAAATAAAGGTTAAAATTAGGCTAGCTGTAAAATTATATAGTTTAATAGTTAGTAAAAAAAAATAAAATAAAAGTTAAAAATTTGTACAATTATAAGCAATGACTAAATTAAAACTTGGATCGTTCTTAGAAACGTACCGTATCCCCGGCAGCGACGACAAAAACTTGATGTGGTGCGCGTGTAGCGGTTAAATATAAAGGATGGAATGATTTAGTTTTTGCACAAGATTGTGTTTTAAATTTATAAAAGTGATTTCTACTAAGACTAAACACACACAAAATAAGCAAGTGTACCTATCGTATATGTAGAATATTATTGGTAAGAACCAAGTATCGATCCGTGGACACAAATGTTTCTAATAATAAATCGTTGTTTTACTTTAATCGGAGGTTTTAATCATTTTGGGGTTAATTTTCGAACTTTTTATAAAATATAAATACTTATATATAATATATAGGTGACCAAGACGAGAAATTCCAAACAAGTAGTTCAATTATATGAAGGTTACTATCTAAGATCAATAGTCCACTACATTTTATCATTGATGATTAATATGTAAACATGTGGTAAACTTGCCGTAATAATATATGATATCTAGATAGCTCCTCATTTCTAAGCGAGCATCTATGACATAAAAGAGAGTAGCATGCGCATTTTAAAGTCGACCATTTCCTAATGTCATGCTACCTCGAGAAACTCAATTTAAGTTGGCAAGTAGTTTCGTAAAGTAGAAAGATTAGGATTGACTTCGATTTCTCAAATACCAATTCTAACAACTTCGGGTGGTTATAGTTTATCACATAACCTCCCCTTGGTTGATTTAAGTAGGTTATAAGTACACATTCTGTTAACATATGATTTCTTTAACTAGCATGATATCCTAAGCAATTGCGTTAGCGATGCCATTTTCGGATTACCAAAACTTAGAGAAATAGATCATAACTTATATCTCATCATTTCTAAGTACAATATAAGGATCCATGTTTCGATAAGTTATCAAAGTATTTCTATATTTCAAGAACATGAATCGATCATGAATGATTGACAATATAATTGACAATCACCAATTTTGAATTGTTGAATTAAGATGGTGAAACATTTCTCATCAAAAGATAATTGCAAGATAACCATGTACTTTACAAAACTAAACCACATGTTTTATATAATTATCAAGTAAAACAAAGTGTCTTCATAGATTTTAGATGGTAAATAGAGTTTAGCTCATAATGAGAATAGTTGTGAACATTAGAATGGATGATGATAACACACACATGACTAAACTAAAACAATCTAACCAAATGTGGATGAATCTTTCTTCTTAGTGTTGATGATGACGGTTGATGATGATGACCTCTAAGCATTCAAACTCTTCACTAGATTTTCAATATGAGTGTTAGTGGGTGTGTTTATAAGTGAAAACCGTATAGAACTCTCTTCAAGGCACACCAAATGAGTGCAACATGAGCCACTATTTATAGGCAGTCTGGAGTGAGAAGCACAGCCCCGTGCCTTGGTGGGCACGCCCCTGTGGTTTATTATGATGTGCCAAATCCGTTTTGTCTTTTCTTGTAGATGACCACGGCCCCGTGGGCAAGGGGCACGACCCAGTGCTTTTGTTTCCAGTTTTTGTTTTTTCTGGTGTTCAGAAGCTTGTGGGCGTGTTTCTTGATTTTCTTGTGTTTTCTTCCGTTTTTCTTCGTCTTTTCGCTTGTTTCTTCATTTGGGGCTCGGTTTTACCTTCTGTGCTATGTTATTTGATAGAAATTGCAGTTTTTAGAGATTATTTGATGCTAAAAAGATGTATAATTTTATGTACATCATTATCTAAATTATAAAATTACAAGTAAAGAAAATAATTACATAACGTATATGAAAAAATGTATTTCATTTATGTTTGTGTCTATACTATGTGTATATAATTTGATTTTATTTATATCACAAAATGATTTTTTACTTAATAAAAAAAATGTACGTTCTAAAACGTACCCTAGAACGCTTCTTTTATTGAAACTTTCATTGTCAGTGTCATATATGTATGATTGAAAGAATGCAGGAATAAGACTTCTCACACAATAGTCATATAATAGTAGTTCTGATCATTCAACCTAATTATTGAAGGAGTGTTACCTTTATTGATATATATATATATATATATGAATTTGCAACTCATAAAAGGAAATGAGAACATTAAACCACAACGACAGATGTTCTTCAAGAACTATGTTTTTCTGAGATAAACCATGAAAAAGGTTTGGATAAGTTTGACAACATAAAAAATAACATGTTAACCCATTTAATTTTGTGAATATTTTGCTTTATTTGAGCATAGTGTTGTATGACATACTTCCCATACAACGTTCTGATCACTATTGAAGGAAAAAATTAATGCTGACACAAATGCGTCAAATTTGATACAAATTAGGAGCACTGATAGGCCCGAGGGTGGCATGTCGTAAATGTTCACACTCTATTCTTAAATTTTAATAGTCGATGGAAAAATAGTCAATTTACCAAATCCTGAACCTTTTGATTTTTCCAAAAATGTTATTGCAAATAAATCTGAAACCCAAGTCATATAGACTAGCAAAAGATGTGCCAGTATCACTCAGCTCTCAATATCACTCAGAATTACATATTAATCCATCAAGCTGCTTTGGCACATATGCAAATCAAGAGGTCTTTAAAAGGGTTGTAACGGGGCCAGGTGTACGGGTATGGAAGGGAAATATTTAAGTAGCTTAAACGATCCGACCCGGCTTATTACAAAACATCTAAATAAACGAAAAAACTGTACAACTAACTGACTAATTATATACATCTAAATAAGCAAACTATCAACATACTGATTTCACTTTTTTTTACATAAAGGAACTTCAACGAACTACAGAATACATAACTGAATATAAACAGACATCTTTTTGTCTTTTTTCTCAATTTTTTAAGCATAATAACGTGATGCTTAACAATGAGATAAATACAAATACAAAAACAAAAGCAAATACAATTATAGTTACAAATAAACCTAGTAAGCCGGATCGTCTCGTAACATAATGTCGGGGTTAAACAAACGAAAAATAAGTCCAAGAAATATTTTCTAAGGGACCCAACCCCCCGCCCCTCACATTAACCTCACCTCATATGTGTAATAATGAGGCCCCAACCCCCCAATACCCACACTCACGCCCATCCAGATGAGGCTTAACCTAGTTTCCTCTATCACTTTTGCATTTTGCCAACTGTGATCCCGTAATCCATGAACATCAGTGAAAGAACTCAAATGACACGCGTGTACTATATATTATATGTGTATTATATATATTTGGGTCAACTCACACACGTACCGGAGGAATAGGGTTGACGATATAAACATATATACCTGTCCCCATGACTCGTTATCCCTGCCTAAACGACCCCATTTTCAACTTCTCGTAATAAAAACATTTGTGAGTAAGACTAATGAGACGCAGAAAAACCAACCATGACCAGAAACCTATGACTTGGCATTAATGGCAATAATTAACAGTTAACAACTTTGGTTTCTGAACACTCTTCGAGGTACTATCGGGCTAAAAATTTTCAAATTTCCCCTATCCCCACACTTGAGGTTTACATTGTCCTCAATGTAAGAATACTTAACATTGTCCTCAAAGTTAAAGATGATAGAACGACTAATGAACATTTTAGGGACGGGGTTGAAATTGACTTTTTGACTATTAAGTAATTTAAAAAAATTTCGGGGCTCATGTGAGGCGATTCTACTAACAATTATACAATTACACTTTTAACGTTTAAAGCAATAAAAACAAAATAACTTATGAAACTGAAATCACCTGATATGAACGTGACTGGAGAAGGACCAGTCGGCTCGTGAACTCTCGTAAAACTCGTGTACTCTCGTCTCATCCAATTACCAAACTGACAATCGAACCTGCAAAATCTCGAGATGTGTAGAAGCAAGCTTCTCACAAGTGTAAGACGTAGGTCTTTTAAGAGTTATGAAAATAACTATTTGTAAATTTTATTAAAACAATTACCGAGCCAAATTAATTCGTTTCATAATAAAATCTGTTAAGTTAATTAAAAACGTTAAAAGACCTAACTCACTTTCGTAGGAATCACGATTGCATTTAGCATATGCCACAAGCCCTGTAAACCCCCCGGTATCCCGGGAGGACGAGTGGGGTCTCGTGAGGGTTTATAGTGAACTACACCCACAAAGTTCAGTTACAACAATATATACAGATAAAATCAAACACAGTAGCAATCAAAAGATATATGAACATATAATCCCAACCAGTTACCCAAACATGATTCCCCAAAATATAATATTATAATACAGACCATGATACTAATAAAAACAAAATAAGGTGAAAAAGGGTAACCAAAAAGCTACTATACTGGTGGATCATCAGCTGCCTCATCCTGCAGGTCTACAGGCTGCTCCTCTGTAGTAGTCAAAGGGTCTGGGAGTGGTACCTGCAAAGCAGTAAATAATAATCGAAAGTAATCATCATAACGGGCTCGCTGTGCCACCTGCTCCTGTTGAATCTCCGACTGCCGCTGATATATCATCTGTAATGACTGGCTGCTGCGGTTGTGAAGATGATGATGCTGATGCCTGTCTCAGCGGATGCTGCTGCTGAGGCCGCTCAATGCGCGGGACCTGAATGTGCTGACGATGTGTCGGAATCCCCCGCTGCATGGCCACATCGGCTGCAGTACCCTCTGGTGGTGGTACCTGTGGTCCCTGTCGGACTGGGATGAGTATCGGTGGATCGTCATAAGTGCATATCCCGATCCTCTGAGTGTCTGCCAACGAAAACGTCTCTGTAGCCGGGCCCGGAGTGAAGTAATCTCCCGGATATCTATCAAATACGCCCAACGTCTCTGCAATCCTGGTAATGTACGGTCCCAATGCTAACTAGGCCGATGCACCATGTATACTCTGGACTCGTGCGAACGATGTAAGGAGCAGCATCGCAATGTTGGCCTCCCTGCTACTGAACATGGACAGGAGGAACAACAAATCGAAGTTGCTACACTTATCGCGGCCCGAATGGCGGCCAGCGATAGTGTAAGCAACGATGCGGTGCAAGTATCGGTGGACAGGGATCCTGACAGAAGATGCCACCACATAACTCGAATGGGCCCCGTCCGCGATTTGCCCCCAAAACCGAGCCAGATCAGGCTCAGTGAGCCAAAACGGCCGACCCTACTGCTGATGTGTCGTATAACCGCGAAAGCTCTGGAAAAACGCGGGAGTCTGAACATTCTCCCGCGTATAGAAGCTCGTCGCCAAAGCAAAATCAGGGACCGACATCTCATACACGTGTCGTCCAAGTGAGAACAACACGGCATGCGGCTCGTCAAACTCAGGGGCCGTGTATGAGAATGTCGAGTAAAACTCGCGTGTGAGCTCGACATATGAAATCGAGTCACACTCGAGTACTGCCTGCCACCGAGCCGACATCAATCCTTGGATAGTGGTATCCGCCCCTAGAGTACCCAATAAATCCCAATCAAATGTCCTTATACGTAAAAGCTGCATACCTCTCATCCGCATGTACCTGGTGTACTCCTCGGACGGATCATAAAAGCTAAGCACCTGATGAGGCGTGCGGTGTCCATCGCCCACGATATCCTCTCGCTCAACGCCCTCGATAATCGGCACCTCGTCACCATCGTAACGTATGATGCGGGGCCCAGTCCTCTGTCTCTTGCGCCTCGAAGACGTAGATGCCCTAGACATATCTGTAAAATCAAACATGTAAGTTAGATATGTCAACGGTCAATGTAGTGACAACCGTATAGCATTTCGGTAGCGGTTGTCCCACATAATTAAATAATACTATAATATTAACAAAATAATAAAACTAAAAATAACTAAAAACGAAAAATTCGGGGATACCCTGTTCGTATTTCTCAAAACCATATTAACCCGCCCGAATGGAGATTAAGTGCGGGTGGGTAATCAATTAACAACTCAAACTGTCAAGTTATCCCCGAGACTCGATTAATAAAACACAAACAAACGTGACTCGACACAACTCGATTAACTACACACAACCAAACAAAACAAACTAACATACTTGACACAAACTGACAAACTGTCTCGAAAAACGTGCACAGCAAACAATTAATATGTCGAGTTGGGTTTTGAAGTATTAATGAAATAATTTAAAAATACTTTCACATAAATCGTTTAATATCAAACAAACGCTATCATTTATTTTATAATAAAATAATGATTTTTAAATGTGAACCTCAAAACCCTACTCGTCATATTGAACAATGTCGATTAATCAGACTAATAACCAACCCGAACAACCCGGTAACCACAAATCCGAAGCAACTATTGATAATCCCAACCAATGTCCCGACATATCCGATAAATCTAACAAATCTAGCTTCCCGACTATCCAACCCGAATGAACCCACTAATAACCTGACAACGATAATGATACTGAAATAAAATAAGAATATTAAATCAACATACCTTGTCGTCGGTTAACTGAGGAATAATAATAACTGTGGGCGGCGTGTGGTGGTGGATAGACAGCAGTGGTCGGCAGTGGTGATGGCCGGAAAGGGGTACAGTGGTGGTAGGTACGGTGACTGGTGGTGGATGGCAGAGGGTTTGATGGTGAGGGCGTGCGACGGTGTGGTTGGACAGGGATGGTGGTGGTAGGGGGTAGCGGTGGAGGAGTGGTGGTGACTGGGTAAATGAGGGTGGATGGGAGTAGACGGAGTGGTGGTCGTGGTGAGGGTGAGGGGTGGTCGGAGACGAAAGGACGGCGAGGGTGGTGGTGGTTAGCAGTTCGTCGGAGAAAAAGACAGGAAAGAGAGGGAGAAGAAGAAAAGAAGAAAGAAAGAAAGAAGAGGAGGGTAATTAACATCGAACACGGGTACGGGTCAAATCATGACCCATCACGATATGCGATGGGTCAAGATGGAGACCCATCGCGATACGCCGCCCAAATATTTTTGAATTAGGGTTTGACCCCATCGCGTATCGCGATGGGGTGTGTTGTGGCGTCATCGCGTATCGCGATGACGTCACTTGCCAGGTGTGCCACCCTCCATCGCGATACGCGATGGAGGTAATAAGAAGCCTATCGCGTAGCGCGATGGGTTCTCTGACAGACACAAAAATTTTATAAAAATGCAGCTTTTGGCATCCCGACATCACCTTAAACACGTGCAAAACTCAAAATACTGTTACATACCTGGAATACGTGTGCAAAAACAATGCTTACCGAACTTCTCTATTTTCGGAATCTTCAACAAACTTCCCCACACATAGCGTTTACTGCACAAAACTCGAGACGACACTTAGTACAAGACTCAATAAATTAAAAACAAATTGGACAGACACTTACAAACCCCGGGTTGCCTCCCGTAAGCGCTGAATTTAAAGTCTATAGCTCGGCCATGCCTCGAACTCAGTTATCTTCATAAACAGGTGAAGTTACAATAAAATTCACCGATTCCTTATCCAGTTCGTGTATGTCCTTCATCTCCAAGTATGGCTTCAGTCTATAGCCATTTACCACTTGCCTCAAATGATCATCAAAGTCTTCAATCTCGTACTGACCATGATTTCCAACCCATAAAATCAAATACGGGTCCGTCCACTTACTTTTCAACTTACCATGGAAGAGTTTCAACCTCGTGTTGTACAACCACACTCGTTGACCAACTTCAAAATTCTTCAACCGAATATTTGCATCATGAACTTTCTTCATTTTCGCCTTGTAAGCCGACGCGCACTCATATGCCTCGTCTCTCAACTCCTCGATCTCACACAAAGCCAATTTTCTTGCTTTACCTGCATCATCATAATCCATATTGACCTGTTTAGTAGCCCAAAACGCTCTTTGTGCAATTTCAACCGGCAAATGACAATCCTTTCCATACATAAGTCTATAAGGAGTGGTTCCAATTGGCGTTTTATAGGCGGTTCGGTAGGCCCATAAGGCATCGATCAACTTAGTTGACCAATCCTTTCGGTCTGTCCAAACAGTTTTCTGTAAAATCTGTTTTATTTGCCTATTGGAAACCTCAACTTGTCCACTCGTTTGTGGATGGTAAGGAGTTGCAATCCTATGATCAACATTATATCGTTTAAGCAATTTCCCGAACTTAAAATTCTTAAAATGAGATCCCCTATCACTTATGATGGTTCGTGGGACTCCAAATCTCGAAAAAATTTTACATTGAACGAAATTGCAAACGACTATGTGATCATTTGTCCTAGTGGATATCGCTTCAACCCATTTAAAAACGTAATCGTCGGCCACTAGGATATACAAATTACCGTGTGAATTCGGAAACGGGCCCATGAAATCGATCCCCCAGACATAAAAAATGTCAACAACTAGGATCGGGTTCAAAGGCATCTCGTCCCGCTTGGAAATACTCCCAAGTTGTTGACACTTTAAACAATGTGTCGCGAACTCGTGAGCATCCTTAAACAACGAAAGCCAAAAGAAACCACTCGTTAAAACTTTTCGAGCGGTTTTCTGGCCACTAAAATGACCACCACACGCAGACGAATGCGCGTGTTCCAAAACAGATCTGACATCCTCCTCGGGCATGCATCGTCTGATCATCTGATCTGCACCAATTTTAAACAAATCCGGATCGTCCCAGATGTACTGTTTAGCTTGGGTTATCAAGTGTATCTTCTTTCTCCTTGGCCAATGCTCTGGTAAATGACCTGCAACTTTAAAATTAACAATATGAGCAAACCAAGGATTTTGTGAAACTTCCAGGATATGTTCATCCGGGAAGGACTCGTTAATGGGCCCATCAGTGTTCCCATTTTCCACCATAATTCGGGACAAGTGATCCGCAACAACATTTTCACTCCATTTCTTGTCCCGAATCTCAAGATCAAATTACTGTAACAGCAAAACCCATCTGATAAGCCTCGGTTTTGCATGCTTTTTATCCATAAGGTACCTGACAGCAGAATGGTCAGAATATATACTAACTTTACTACCCCAAATATAAGACCGGAATTTATCTAGAGCATATACTACTGCTAGTAACTCCTTCTCGGTTGTGGTGTAATTTAATTGAGCATCCGAGAGGGTTTTACTTGCATAGTATATAGCAACGGGTTTCTTGTCAACCCGTTGGCCCAAAACAGCCCCGACCGCATAATCACTTACATCACACATTATTTCAAAAGATAAACTCCAATCAGGTGATTGTAAGATCGGGGCTTCAACTAATTTCTATTTCAAAATGTCAAAGGCCTTAGCACATTCATCATTAAAGTCAAACGGGGCATCCTAAAGCAATAAATTACATAAGGGTTTGGTAATGTCACTAAAACCCTTAACAAACCGTCTATAAAACCCGGCATTTCCCCAAAAATGATCTAATGCCTTTGACATTTGTAGGATGAAGTAGAGTAGAAATGACTTGGACCTTAGCCCGGTCCACCTCGATCCCTCGACTCGAAATAACATGGCCCAATACAATTCCCTCTTGGACCATGAAATGGCTCTTTTCCCAACTAAGAACCAAGTTCGTTTCGACACATCTTTTCAAAACTCTTTTGAGTTGGTTTAAACATGACTCGAAAGATGTGCCGAAAATCGAAAAATCATCCATGAAAATTTCCAAAGACTCCCCCACCATATCTGAAAAGATACTCATCATGCACCTCTGAAAGGTGGCGGGGGCGTTAAATAACCCGAATGGCATTCGCCTAAAGAATGTGCCATACGGGCACGTAAATGTGGTCTTTTCCTGATCTTCAGGATGAATAGCTATCTGTTGTACCCGGAATACCCATCTAAAAAACAGAAAAATTTTTGACCAGATAGCTTTTCGACAATTTGATCGATAAACGGAAGCGGAAAATGATATTTTGATGTTGCCGTGTTCAGTTTACGATAATCAATACAAATGCGCCACCCGGTTACCGGCCGGGTGGCGACCTCGTTACCTGAGTCGTCCTTGACGACTTGGATGCCCGCCTTTTTCGATATGGCAAAGATAATGCCAGCATCCAACCACTTCAGCACTTCCTTCTTCACCACTTCCCTCATGTTCGGGTTCAACCTCCGCTGAGCATCATGCGCGGGTTTGACAGCCGGATCTGTTAAAATTTTGTGCATCACAATTGAGGGACTGATTCCCTTCAAATCCGGTATCGTCCACCCGATTGCTTCTTTATTCGCAACTAGCACCTCCATCAAAGCATTTTCCTGTTCAACAGATAAGTTAGAAGCTATAATAACAAGCAATGTATTATTCTTACCAAGAAAAGCATATTTTAAATGCTTTGGGATCTCTTTCAGCTCGACTTTTGGTGCTTCCAGCATTGACGGCTTCAACCCGGTATCAATCTTCTCGGGAAGCGGTTCCACCTGTACTAACCATGGTGGACGGTCTCCTCGCACAGCTGCGATCTCCATCTGTCTTTCCTCATCTTCCAGCAACTTGTCTGTTTCCACCTGTAACCTGTCAAACAAAAAACACGTCTCCGCTGTGCCATCCGAACTGACGACAGATTCGTATAGCGGAATGCACTCGTCAATGACATCGGCCATAAAGCACTCGTCATCGACCGGAGAGTTATCTCCACGTGTGAAAACATTAATTCTCAGTTTACGGTTACCGAATGCCATGTCAACAGTACCATTTCTACAATGAATGTTGGCATTTGCGGTAGCCAAAAATGGTCTACCGAGGATAACCATAGGCTGTTTAGTCCTCTCACCCAAAACATAATCGAGGACTAAAAAATCAACTGGAAAGTAAAAGTCTTCCACCTTGACAATCACGTCAGTTAATATTCCTCGGGGCAGTTTCGGTGTCTGGTTAGCCAAGACAACTGTGGTGGCAGCCGCACGAAGCGGGCCAAAATCGTACTGGTCATATAAACTGCCCGGGAGAATACTGATGCTATCTCCAAGATCTATAAGCGCCTGAGTCATTTTAAAATCACCCACTTGTATGGGTATAATGGGCGTTCCCAGATCTTGTAGCTTGGGTGGAAGTGCACCCGATAGAATTGCACTCACATTGTCCGTAAAATCAATCTGTTTAGGAATCTTATGACTTTTTTTCTGTGTGCACAATTCTTTTAAATACTTTGCATAGGCGGGAATTTGTTTTATGGCATCTAAAAGATGAATGTTAATTTTGACTTGTTTAAATGTTTCCCACATTTTTTCTTTTTGCGGGCCTCATTTTGATGCCATCTTCGCCTTTGATGGCGCCAACAAAGCATCGGGATATGGAACAGTTTTCACCCTTTCCTTATCCTTGGAGTTGTTGGTGTCATCCTTCGGAACCGATTTATTATTTTTAGTTTCACTTTTTTTAGGTTTATTTAATTCAATCGGTTCCGGCTCGTCATCACTGACGAGATTTTCATCAATCTCTTCCACCACCCCATCAACCAAAGGTGGTGGACCCCCAACCTTGTTATCATATTTCTTACCATGACGTAAAATACTTACCTGGTTAACGTGCTTTTTCGAACTGGAACTGTGATGAATCGGGTTGACTGTGGTGTCACTCGGAAGTTGGCCCGCATTCTTTTGTAATTTCGCCATGTCTGAAGCGAGCTGACCAATTTGCTTCATCATTGCCTCCGATGATTTATCCCGTAACTCGAACTGTTGTTTCATCTTGGCCTTCTGATCAGTCATGGCTTTCAATAATGCATCCAACTTCGAGTGTACTAACTCGTTCGAATTACCCGAGGACCGTTTCTGCTGATCCTGATTACCCGAAATATTCCCCCCGGTTACCGTCTCTGTTATACCCCTGATTCTGATTACTCGAGCCCTGTTGATAACCGCTCTGGCGGTAATTACCCTGCGATCTGTTCTGACTCGATCCCTGAAAATTCGGGTTCAACTGAGAAGACGCGTTCCCGTAACGAAAGTTCGGGTGATTTCTCAGGCTCGGGTGATATGTGTTTGAATTGAACCCTTGGCCTTTGAAATCCCCGTAAGCATAATTAACTTCCTCGGTGTCATCCTCCTCCTCATCATCATAATACTCAGGGCAATTTTCCGTCTTATGCCCGAGTTCACCACAATCTTCACAAACCGGGAATTTCACACCAACTTTCCCGACCTCTTTCTTCTTACCCTTTTTCAACTCAGCTAGTTCACGTTCCAACTCAGTAATTCTTTCAGACTCACTCGTGACTGACTTAACCGATCTGGATGAATTACCCCGTCTTCGTCTTTCAGCTGCTGCTTCTGCCTTGGAATCTTCACACTTGAACTCTAAATATTCCCAATCATCTTCCTCAGGCTGACTCAACAACTGACTATTACACGAGGCCTTAAGATGCTTTCGGTCCTCGTATGTCAAACCATCAACAAAGCATTTTACCAGTTCCCACAGTTCGATAGTGTGATGTGGGCGTTTTCTGATCATATCCTTATACCTGGTAAAAGCTTCATGGAATAACTCACCCGGTAACTGTGAAAAGTGACGAATGTCTGAACGGGCCTCGGTAGTCTTCGACTGTGAATAAAACTCGTTTAGGAAGACTTGTTGCATCTCGGCCCAGTTTCTGATACTGTGTGTTGGTAACGAGTTAAACCACAGTTTTGCTTTGTCTTTTAATGAGAACTGGAATAAGCGCAACCGGACTTCATCCTGATCGAACGTACCATCACCAATAGACCCGCAAACAGCCGAAAAATCGATCAAGTGCGAATACGAGTCTTCCGAAGCCATCCCGTTGAAATGAGGAACGATGTTGATGTAGGATGGCCGGGACTTAAAAGTTTGCTGTCCCTGCACTCGTTCCTGTGGAACCAACGGGGATGCTCCATCTTAGATAGCCGGTCTAAACCGACTGTTAACACCATGAGCCGGGGCTAAGTAATTTCTCATTTGCCCCCGGGGTTTCCCATACCGCCCCGGTTAACCGGAATACCACGAACTCTTTCGGGTCGTTCCGCCCGATTAACCCTGTCTCGATCCCTTCGGTTTCTGTTAACGGGTTCAGCCCGTCTTTGAATTACCGGCTCTTCCACTTCTTCTTCGTACTGATTATCACCCTCAGCCTCTGGTTCATCAACCTCATTCTCGGGCTCAACCGCCCGATTCCTCCTAACCCATCGATCAACCTCATCATCAGCTGCCCGAAAACCCTCGTTTCCATTATTCTCTTCACCCTCATCCTCATCTTCAGTCGGAACACTCGATCTGACATCATCAATATTTAACCTAACTCGACGGTTGGGGTTATTATTTGGAGCAGATGGTTTGGCTTGGTCAAAGTTGAGGTTTAAGTTTCGGTTTCAGTTTTGATTTCGGGTTCTAGAGGCACGAGCTGAGTTGTTTTGGTTATTCTGGTTATTGAAGTTTGGTGGGTCAGGTATGTTGTCTAGGTGAAACTGGTTATTCTGTGGAAGTGGGTCTTGGTTTTGGTTGTTGTTCTGGTTCTGGTTCTGGTTCTGGTTCTGGTTCTGGTTCTGGTTCTGGTTCTGGTTCTGGTTCTGGTTCTGATTTTGATTCTGGTACTGGTCTTCCATTTGTGAGTTTCTGTGTTGTACTCGGTTCTGCCGAGCTACTCTCTCGATTTCGGGCACGTAAACTAACGGAGACTGTCTGCCCGAATGGCGGGTGCGCATAAACCTGTAATCTGCACAACTAACACAACCCGCGTAAAATGAAAAAATACAAATAAAATAAAATTTAAACTAAGAACTGAAATTAAAAACACGAAAATCAAATAACACGAAAAACAAAAAGCGCACTAACTCCCCGGCAACGGCGCCATTTTGATTACCGTCGTTTTAGTCAATCAAAAACCTAATTATTCTAAATAGTTAGAGCAAGTAGGGTATCGTATCACAAGGAGTATGTGGTTAATGTATTCGTGTAAACAATTTAATATTATGAAGCGAATGATTTTTAGTGCTGATCACACAAGCAATAGTTTAAATTAAGAGAACTAAGCAACGAACGAACAAGCGAGTTGTAAACAGTTAACAAAGCAAATCACACCCGGGAATTCAAGTAAACAACCAAACAGTATCTCATGCAACCTAACAGATTTATTATTAACGATTAACTGAAAACTGATCAACTAGACAAAACCTTAGACGCCAACAATTACTTTACACACGGCACTGGTTATCAAATAGTCCTTGCCAGTATGACTCATTGCACGTTTTATCGTATTCAATCTAACCAAACAGTTATATGACTAATTATCTAGCAACTGGTAACAGATCGTTCAGAACAACGTAAACCTAAATCGACCGAACACACAGAAATACTAAACATCAATAATCATATATCAATCTTTCAATAACAAAACATAAGTATTCTTAATCACATGAGAAAAACTGTAAATGGTTACAAACGGTACATCCCGGGTGCGATTCTATGAGATTAGCCGAGCCGAGACATCAACAAATCTTCAATGCGGATGATATGGATCATATGTAGGGTCTTGAAACGAGCTAGAATGATGAAAATCGCCTTCTTAGACTGCTGGAATCGCCTCTTGGTCGTCAAAAACGAATTTAGGATTTTCCAAGATGAGAAATAAGATATAAACCAAAAATCCCGTCTGCACACCTCATCGCGATACGCGATGGGGTCTTCAATGGTCCGTCGCGTATCGCGATTGACTAGATTTAACCCCATAGCAATACGCTATATGTCTTCAAGGGATCCCATCGCGTAGCGCGATGGGTCTCCTCACCAGCAAATATCATTAAACTTCTCGTTTCGCGTGCTGGACACCCGGGTCTTCATTCCGTGCTACAACAGGTCCATATTGAGTACTTTAACGCCTGTGACCTGAAATCCAATAATACATGTATGAAATATCGATAGTTCTAGAATAAACAGTTAAAACTAAACAATAAACGAACTAAAACATATACAAATTAACAGACCATCAAATACCAACTAAAGGCACATGAGCAACATAACACGAATGAATCAAGAATACGATTACCGGTATTTTAGGAGACAAACTCGTCTTAACCCGTTTCTATTAAACTCAAAACTCGACACAAATAATACAACAAGATTTTTTATATGATCCAAACATTTAGAACACTTTAAATATATACAAAAACAACTCTTATCAAATTAAAGTGGGAAGACTTAAACTTAAAAGTGTGCTCTCATTTCGTTTTCTATCCAAAAAGTCTGTCAAAAGAATGGCAGCAAGTATCTGACAAAAGCATGTTCTAAGTGTACTTGTAGTATGCTATATACAAATAAACAAATGACACCCCTTTTTGTCCTGTGATGGCCATAAGTTTCAAAAGAGGAGTTCCAATCATTTATAAAAGTGTGATATACTAGAATGTTATCTTAGTGTTGTTTAACCGTTTTAGTTATCAAACTAGTTGGTTTGAAACTTTTTTCATTTGAAAACGAACCAAACTAAGTCGAATGAAATACAAATTATTCAAAACCGAACCAGACAATCGAAATCAAGTTTAGTTCCCTTATTGGTTCTGAGCAAATAACCATCAATTACTACGGATTGGGGTTTAAGCAAAGTAAGATTAATCTAAAATTGTAATTGTAGTAAGCTAAACAACAAAGCTTTAATCAGTTTGAAAATAAATCAAAAGAAAAGTCTTTTCTTTCAAGTTCATTATACTTTAAACTAATGGTGCTAGGCAACCTTGCTTATAAAAAATTTGGACGAGTTGAGAAATCTCGAATTCTTTACGCACATAAGACAGAGGGTTGTGTGCTAACATACATTTTCATATGGTTTTCATTGAACATACGTTTCTATACCAAATTTGTCATATCATCTCTTCACTTTTACTCATAAGTGATACGTTTAGTATATATATTACAAGTGAAGCAAAGTTTAGTCCCAAGATATAAAACCTTGAATTGTATATGATTACAAATTAATATATCGTGATAGAAAATATTTTACCCACAACTCTAATTAATAATTTATATAAAAAGTTGAAACAAAATGCTACATTATCCAAAATCATAATAAGTACATAATGAACTCAAATTAAGTTCAATAACTTAGGATCTTCCTATCAATAGATCTATCTACCACCAAGTCCACCCGCGATCCATAGTTAGCCACCCTACAATTCTTCCTAATCTCCCCCGGCCGCCTTGATTGCAAGTCGCCCATCTTGATCATCCCCTCCACAAAATCCCTAAAGAACTCATCTTGATCCTCACTATACCTTTTAACATACTCTCTTGTTTTCCAATAAGTATACAATGTTTCATCTGAATTCAAAAACCCTCTTCCATTGACCAAGTCTTTGAAATATTGATTGTCAAAAATATGCGGTGTGAAGTCTAAATCACCCGTGACATTCCCATCACCACCAAGCGGGCAAAGTTTGTTTAACTTTTGTCTAAATTTAGGCTCAATGGAGGGGTCTGGGCGGCCCGTGCCTGATTGATTGTAGAGCCTAAACACTATGGAGAAACAACGCCCATTACCAATCGAGTGTGAACCCGAAAGGGCTACTAAATCTTTGACCGAGAGGTCAAACTTGGCAAAGAGATCGATGAGCGTGGTTGCGTTGGCTCGTGGACTAGGCATTATGGCATCGGCATCCTCTTGACTTGCGGTTACGCTATCTTTTCTTCCCAACTTCACTTCCCAATCCGGACCTCCACTCTAGTTGACAACCGAAAAAATACAAAAGTTGAATAAAACATTTATATTATTTTCTATAAAATCTTGTAGCTATAACGATTAATTGTACAAATAAATACCAAACAAGATTTTTTTATGGGTCTTATAATTATTTTTGTATAAATGAAAACAATAATTTATTATTCTAGTTAAATAAATGCCTTCACGTCCCTTGTCTATATTAAAACATAACCAATTATAGATATAAAATCAAAAAAGTTGTTTAATTACTTGTATGTAGTACCAACTATATTTAACAAGAGAGTAAATTATTCTTCTCTGTCTAAGAGTTTTCTCATAGGATGTTCGAATTTTGAATCATGTGCGCGCTCTAAAATGTATAATATTTTTGACTGTAAATAAGATTCGGAGTTGAGTAGTGAGGTGTAGTAAATGTTATGACCATTTGTAAAAAATATTCGACACACGTCTTATATAAAAAATTTAATAAAAGATACTTTATGATATTACCATCGATTTTTGGGAATGATATAATTATAAAATAAAAAAATAACATATGTTTGGAAACAGGAAACACTTATTGTTGGCTCAATAATTGAACACTTGTATTAAATTAAAAAATATTTATAAAATATTCTACTCAAGATATTGTTTGGTAAGGAATCAAATTAAATAAAATAATAAATATGTAAATACCAGAGCGACAGCATCTCTTGACGCCATGATGATGATATCCGCACAAGAAACAGTCAGAGGGCAGGCCATCTCTAGGGCCTCCTTGATTTCATCGACAACCTCGTACGACCGCAAAGAATCTATGTTGGACAACGAAAGCTTCTCTCCGAGCATGGTTGGAGTGTCATCCAACAACATCGAACCATCACACCCCTATTAATTTATTAAATTATTCATTCCATCATACCACAAATAAATTTGATCCAAAAAACAATAATGAAATTGAAATAATTAATTTGGAAATCCAAAAAATCTACTTACGTTAACAAAGCAATCATGGAATTGAAATCTCATGACCGAGGCCCCGCTTCGGGGTTCTCGGATCATGGCCCTCTTCATCACATCTCTGACTATGTGTTCGGCGTTGGGGCATGATCGCGAGTAGTATCCCGGGCGGAGGGGCGGCTCCGCGGCCGGGATGGTGGCTGGGAAGAGGGAGAAGAAGAGGAAGGGGAGGAGGAGGAGACACATTATTTGTAGAAAAGGTTTTGGGGGGAGGTTTTTGTGAAGTGTGGGTTTAACTTTATATAGAGAGTGCATTGTGACTTGTGTGGTGAAAGTGAGGAGATAAGGTTTGATATAAGTCCACAACCGATGTAAATATGTAAATGTACAACTTTCATTGATGTAAATATGTAGGGTGTACAACTTTCATTGATACATTTATTGATTTGTAAAATAATGGATGGTTATAAATTGAAAAAGGTTAAATAAATTGATTAATGAAAAGGTATGGATTATTGATGTATTGTTATTTTACTTATTATGAAAACAGAGATGTGTATGTAATACATATTTTATTTGACGAATCTAAGAGCAAACATGTATATTTTGAAACTTCTTTTGCATGTACTACATTTTAGACAAATATAGCGACTTTAGAATAGTTAAATTGAATTGATAGACCTTATTGTGTGTTTACTTTTACATGCTTATAGAGTATAATATGTCAATTATGTCGATGGACATATTCGTAAAATTTGAGAAAATATGTTTGTTTTTTTGTGAGTTAATACGGTTTCAGCTAAGCGATTTTTGGTTCAAATTGAAATAAGTTGAGAGTTTATTTTTTACTCTAACTATAGTTACATGCTTACTAATCATAATGAATATTTATTTACTAGTAGGTTGAAATGAATTTCTTGTGACAGTCACAAGTCATAATTAGCAAGAAAATGCACATACAATGCGGCGTATAACATTTTATATACGATTTATGATTCTCATACCTTTTAATCACACATACTTTATTACTTGAAATGCGTGTCGGTCTTTTAATTGAATTTTATATAACTACCAAATAAATCGAATAAGAACTGAATATTTTGAAGTTATCTATTATTATTATTTTCTTACATCAAGTTCATATCACTAAACCGTTAAGTCATAAATTTAACAAATACTTATCAATATTGTTGAAATATTTAAATGTTTAAATATCTTTGTTTATTAAAGTTGATAGATTTACTAAATTCTATATGCCACGTAGTCTTTTGAATATACGTACACTTTCAAAATATTAGTTTAACGAAGAAATCGATTTCCGGTGAAGATTGCATAGACGTCAGTACAATCATGGGTGTCAATATATAAGGCTATTGTGCAGTTGAGGGTTATAAAATGAAGACAATTTTCGATACGTGACGTCATGTTAACAGAGAAGTGATTTCATTTTAAGGGTCTAGTGGTTTTGTAAATCCATCACATTATCATGTCATCTTTTTTTTATAATTAAATTAAACAAATAAATTAAGTGTCCATATCGGATTTTCATTTGGTGCGTTACTTCGACTACTCAAAGTTCCGTGTTATGATGAATTTTTAAAATTATATTTGAATTTTTTTCTTTCCTTAAAATTTAATGGTTTTGTTATAGTATTCTTTAATTTCGGGATGAAATTCACAAAAGTATGGGATATTGTAATAACTCGGATTTTCCATTTATGATTTCTTAATCGATACCCGACCCGCTTTTATGTTCGGGAAATTTTACCAATAAAATATCGTGTTTATCGAGTCATTATTATTATTTTAATATTATTGTTTAAATATTTATTTAATTATTAAAAACTACTTTGATTTTCTAAACAATACTTTAACCTCTTAATGTATCCGTATCTAAATTTAAGGACCAAACTACAATTATGCTAAAATCTATTATCCAAACCCATTAACCCGTTTACCCAACCCATATTCATGATCCAAACCCGCAACCCGTATACCCATTGAATTTCTTGTGCCACAATTGTCGTAATAAACTTGGGAATTTGATCTTTGAAATCTTTGTATTAGCTTATACCGATCTCATACGAGAGAAGGAATTAGTAAATTAGATCAATTTGATTCGTATTAGCATAATAACTGGAATTGTCTTAACTCATTTAGTGATTTACCATATATCGATGGCAATAATTCAACTAAAACTGCATATATCCTCCGTAAGTCATCGAAAATCAAAACCCCATAATCAATTTTATTATCGGAGCCTGTTTGTACCAGTTCTAGCTCACAACCGGCTGTCTGCATTATCGATCAATTAATCATCTTTTAAACATCGTTATAGGTAATTTGTTATATGGTTTTACTCGTCGTGTTACGTTGTACAATAACCCCATGTTCAATCAGTAAACGTCAACCGATTTGGCTGATTGAATTTCTAGGGCTCATACTGATTTGGTTGTTTGAACTATTGGCATTTAATTTTCTGTTCCTGGTCATTAAGCATGTTAGTCACTAGCCCAAATGGCTGGTGCACCTATGGTTAAGACGCACAGACGGCTGGGGAGCGAGATCGAGCCACCCCTAGCCCGTCTTTTTAGTTGTTTATTGTTTATTAAGCCATTTAATGTTTATATTAATTCATTTAATTATTAAAACAATATTACAAATATTGTAAATATAAAATTTAATCGGTATTTTATTAGAAACTGAGTTTATAACTTGCCACTTTTGAATATTGCATGATAGTATCTTGAGAGCTGTGAGCAATCAGCTAACACCCCGGCATTTTCGCCTTAGGTTGGGGTGTAACATCATTGCTAAGCCCACCTCGTAGCGCGATGGATTCCTAGACTTGAATTTTCACTTTTGGTCCCTTGTCTTAGATAACTTGTCATGTGTTAGGCTTGCTTCCATTTTCCAAAAATACTAAGGCGGCTCTCAAGCGTGCGAAGTGCAAAGTGCACCATCAGCTCCCGTGCGCGCGCATCGGGTGCTTCGCACCCTCCCCTAGGACCACTGGGCGTATCTTGGCATATAAGAATATTACTATGGAAACTATCGATATTGGAGGAAATTCCCTTTCCTATTTATACCCATGTGGAATACTTCCATTTTCTTCGTTCTTTTCAAGTGGGATGAACTTCCTTATTTTCTTAACATGGAATGCTATTATTTCCTTATCTCATTTTCCTTTCATTTATCTTGAGAATATTTTGAGTCCCTCATCCTTTCTAAATTATCAAATTGGAACCGAAATTTTCGGGATGTTACATCTTCATCACCTTGAAATGAATCTCGTCCTCGAGATTCGGTATTTTTAGATGTGGATGTTTCCTACTTGTTGATTTATAATTAGATTCTTATCTAATATGGTTCTCGAGTTTAACTCTGAATGTTGATTGAAATTTCTAATTTGTTAACTTACACCTTTAAATGATGTATTCAGTTAATAGTTCATAATATCATAAGTAACTGTAATTGCTAAGCACAGTGGCCAGTTGTGCTTAACTATTTACCTTACCTTTTGTATTCTAAACATTTACCGATGTTAACCAGGTTATATTTTGGATTCAGTCTGTCGAATTTAATCCATCTCTGATCTTGATCATTGGTTTTCCTTGTATTCTGACAATACATTTGTACTTTTTCTTAATCATACCTACTATGCAATCAACTATATTTCTTGAATATTTTCGAGCTCTTTTTCTTTGACTTTCTGATCAACCCTAATTAGTAGGAAATATAATATTCAATCAGTTATTTTTTCTGAATGTTTGGTTGTTGATCAAAAATTCCTTTTAATAATATACTATCCGTGTATATTTGATATCTCCAAACGTTTAATTTTTTTTCCTTCATATCAGCATTTGAAATGATATGTTAAATCAATGTGTTATTTGTACTATGTTTTGAAAAACTTGTCATTTTTGAACATCCGATTTTCATTCTTCATAGGTAAGGAATATAAGCATTATTGTGTATTGACACGATCTGTATGCTAATATTTTCTTTTATAATAATATAGGGAATTAAATACCCTTTTTCTGTTTACAAAGTTTCTCGTTTCAAAATGAGTTGAAACTAATGTACCAAAGTTAACTAATTTATCTAACATTCCTTTGATATGATCTTATTAATTCTTGACTTGATTGTTGTCTGATTTCTCCGGTTTTCTTCCATCACCAATGTCTTGTCAAACATCAGTCTTGATTAACTTTCATTTCCTTAAAATGGCCCGTTTCTCCACATGTAAAACATACTCCTAATTTCTTTACTCATTTTTCTATTGAGTGTCATTTTTCTATTTGTACCAATAACCTTATAATTCCATAGTTGAGCTATAGACAGGATAAGACAGGTATCAAATCCAGAGGAGTTGGCAAACTAATCCTTCTAATCGAAATAAACCTAAATCGACTGAATGCTCAACAATACCAAACATCGATGCTCACAGCTCATAAACAAATAACTACAATCATTCACTTCTAATACACGAGAAATACTGAAAAGTAACAATACTCTACATCCCTGGAAGGACTCGAGACGAATCAGTCGCTCATGATCTTCGATTAGTCTTCGTCTATGGATCAAGAATGATGAACTACGAACCCCGAGGTGATTGGAGGTTAACCGGGCTCCCGGAATTGGCCATGTTTGTCCCTCAGACGGCTGGAAATGAACACCCTGATTAGGGTTCGTAAAGTAGAAGATATAGGTTAAAACTCGTTTTTTCCCATTTTTTATGTCCATTGCGATACGTGATGGACATATACCCATCTTGTCGCCTACGGCGAACAAAGATAACTTAATATTCAGATTCCGATCGTCGAGAAACCCAAAATTCATATATTATGGGTCCCGTAACTCATTTTTAGCCCAGGATATGCTCGTTTTACTTCTTGGTCGCGTTTTGTCAACCCATCTCGTTCAGTTTTAGCATACGGCTTATGATTTCTCATCCATACTCTTCCCGGATCCTTCTAATACATCCCAAGACTTCAAATTATGCTCCGATCTTCCCGAGATATCATTCCATGCTCGTACAGGTCTCCAATTTATCATCTTTAATGATCAATGACCTGAAATACAAAAGCACGTATGAATTACCAATGTTATAACAATATACTAAATAAAACTACATAATTAACACACTAATACATATGAAAAATACCATTAATCCATCTCGTGGATTGGGCTAAACTTCTTTAAAATAAGATTTTTGAATGTTTCCCAATTCAGATTGTACATTGAATAAGAGTCTTCCACCATTCATGAGCTTCTTCTTTGAACATTTGTGAAGAATAATGGATAGCTTCCTCACCAAGGCATTTGCTATTGATAGTGATTGATTCTTGTTCTTCTATCCATCTCATAGCGGCTATAGCATTTGTGTCTCTATATTAGGATTGTTGGCTTTAAATTTTTTAAAGTTGCATCCTTTTCGGAGTTTAATTTATTATGGGTTTCGTCCTTTGAATTATTGTCAACCGTAGAGCTATCATAAGTTTCTTTTTCCCTTGAACGAACAGACTTACTACGACTTCTCTTGTTAGATTTTGAATGGCTTTGACTTGTAGAGATATCCTTGAGTGCCTCAAGAACTGAAGTCATAGCTTCCTTGATCATTTTCTGAATTCCATCCATATATTGAGGGGGAATTTCTTTATTTTCATTATTAACGTTGTCCTCATTTCCAGTTTTCTTAGAAGGATTGTTCTGAGAGTTTGCGCTTTCTTCTATAGACATACTACAATAAATTTTAAAAAATACGTCTAATATTCGAGGAATTCAAAACATATTTTTTATTCATCTTGTTGTAGTTACAAGAATGCACAATATTATTACAACTACACTGTTTACAACTATTAAGATTCTTATTGTGTTATTTCTTCCAGCGAAAAATAAATTTCTTGATCTTGCTGTCCTTCTTGTATTTATGCCTTTCTCCTTTTCTTCCATCTCCATTTCTTTCTTGAGCATTGTTTATGCTAACTTGGTAACATCGATCTCATAATGAGTTGAGTTATCTTCATTGTGGTACATTTTTATTCTAAGGAATTGTAATCCATTTTCATACGTTCATCTTGAGAGTGAGCAAAGTAAGGATCTTGTATTGCTGGATAATTAAATTATTTCTGTCTCTAAGGATTTTCTTCTGGATAAGTCATTACTTCTTTTACCTTTGTCATTATTGGTTTCTTGGATGTACTTGATCCTGCTCCATGCATATTCTGATTTGGAATTATCTGAGCTAGTAGAATGTTAGTATCAAATGAATTTGAATGTTCCTCCGTTGTGTTTGATATAAATCTTCATCACTGGATACGAAAATTGGGAGTAGAAATGTCCCCATAAACCCTTTCCTTTACTGGACGGAGGCTGAAATGATCCTTGACTAGATTGGCGATCGGACATCTTTGTGAAGTTAGATTAGGGATAAGAAGGCGCTCTTATCTTATTTGTATTGTTATAAATTATTTAATGGTTGCAGCCTTTTATACTTTCAATCAAGCACCTAACTTGCTGGAACCAATATCTATACAAATAAGTTTGAAACTTATCCATGATCAAAGCCTAGGTATAATTAAATTCCTAATTCGCTAAGATTGATGGCTCTGATACCAACCTGTCACACCCCGACTTAGGGCCTAGGTGTAACACCCATTATTTGCTATTCGTTTTGTACAATTATCAGAGTTGCGGGTTTGTTTTAGTGAAAGTATTTAAAATATAATTTTCTTTTATAAAATGACGGGTTTAAATAATCGTTATGTTCTTTTAGCGGAAGTCTTTGAATAAGCTATTAGTATATTGAAAACTTGGGATTAAATACCCAATTAATAATTCAAATACATATATTTTGAAAATATGATTCTTTATACTATTCTTAAAATAAAATATCTGAGCCACCAGATAGCATATAATGACTATATCTTCAATCTTCTATCATGTCTTGCTTGTCTGTTCTAACTTCTCTAATTTCCTGTAAAATGGGTTGGAAAATACATCAGCACATAGATGGTGAATGACGCAAACTTTTTTTTGTAAAATCCTTTCAATACCATTTTGAAATCAACAATAATACATTTGTGATTACTCATTAGGCACCCAACTCAATTGTGATAAAATTACCCTTAAGTACTCAATTGTGATAATACCTTTGTATTCACCTGCTCTATTTATGATCAGTATCTATTATTGATTTATATTAATGATTTTTGTTTTTGATTGTTACCTCAGACCTATAGTACGAGAATAACCTTTGTATAAATACCTAGATCAACGATCTAGCTTCACACCTTTAGTCTATTTTATATAGCTTGACAATTTATTTGTTTGAATAAAACATTTGGACCTTTAGTCCCGTTGTTTATTCACCAATTACATGCTACGTTTCTTCTTTATGAAGAAACATTAGTTTAGGGAAAATTGGTCCCAACTATTACATTTTTGACTGCGCTGGTCCCAACTTTCATTTTGGCTAGCAACAGTCCTAACTTTCACACGTGTTTCTTCCACCAGTCCCCGACTAACAAAGTACAAACTCTATTATGTAATTGGTGGCGTGTGCATCCTACTTGTAAAAAAAATATGATATGGCCGCCTACATGGATATTATTTCAGTTTATGTTGATTATACTTAATACCTAGTCTATCCCTATGTTCATTCACTCTTCAAAATCCCCAAATTCTCTCTCAAGCCCTAACTGAATTATTGAATCTATTTCACACTCTGTTCGTAGTGAGTTTATCATCGTCTTGTACATATGCTCGTAAGAAAAACCGTAAAAATTTGAAACTTAATTTGCAGAGCAATGTCTAGTTCAAACACGATTTAATTGCAATTCGTAAGTTTGCTGGTCCTAGAAGTTCTCGTAATGGGGATGAATTCTACGGTTTCCCTTTATGGCCTGTAAGTACATTTTGTTAGTGTTCAAGATTAATTTTGTATCTAAATACATGAATTCTTTCTTTTTGTAGAATCAAGATTGCAAATTCTTCATGTGGAATGAAGATTTTGATGACTTCTTAAAGGAATTCAGTTCAAGAAAAGATCAAGAAATAAAAGAGAAGCAAATAGAAAATTTAAAGTTAAATAACATGGTGTTAGAAGAAGAGAACAAGAATTTGAAGCTTCAACTCTCATTGAAAAGTCCAATTGGAAGAGTATAGAGTTTTTGGTTTAGCAATTGTTGTCATAGCACCATTGTGGATTTTATTTGTGTAAAAATTTTGTGTTGGTTAAAGAACATGGCGTATGGAATATAATACGTTTTCTTGGAATCCTTTGGCTATCAATTTCATGTAATATGTTAATGTTAATGTTAATGTTGTTATTAATTTCATGTAATATGTTAATGTTAATGTTGTTATTAGTTTCATGTAATATGTTAATGTTAATGGATTTTGTTCTCAATATATGGACATGATTTGTGTGACAAAAACGACATGCTTATCAATGAGCACATGGTCTATCTTCACATCCATATTGACCAAAAAATATGACCAAAATAAAAGACCATGCATTTTGACCAAATGAACACATTGACTCTGTATCAGACTGAGCAAATAAAAATATTGATTGGTCAAAATGACTATAATGCCCATATCAGATTAACTTCACAAAATAACCAAATGAACATAAAAACCTACAGCATATACATACAAGTTTGGCTTCACAAGTTTAACCAAATGAGCAGTCTGACTGGTCAAAATTATCATAATGCCCATAGAAAATTGTACACAAATAACAAAGCTTGTGTAGTAATCAAATTCCCATAACATGCAACTAACAAAATCACTAAATGACTATTATAACTCATACATCATACAAGAATTTCCATACATTAAAAATAGACAGAATTGCAAATTTTGTCCTTTAAAAAAAGCCAAATTACGGTTCGTGTCCTTTTTTTAGTTTCCTTGCAGGCGGTATCCTTTAAATATTTTTTTCCTACACGTTATGTCCTTTATGCTAACTGGGTTAGAAAAACTTAGTTAAATACCCACACGTGAAGCGCATGTGAGGGCATTTTGGTCTTTTCAAAACAAACTCATATATACTCATATTAATAATAATAACAATAAATATACATACACATACACCACTCTCCCTACCAAATCTTCCATTCTCTTCTCTCAACAACAATGAAGGAGTTTACCAGGGAAGAAGTTGATGCCCTCTTGAATACCTCGACAACAACACTAGCAACCAAAAACCCATTTCTACATTTTACACTACTCTTTCAAATTAATAATAATCATTTTAAGAAAGAAGATCTAAACAATTAATATTAATAATAATATTTTGTGGGTTTTTAATGTTAAAGATCTGAAAAGGATGGTGGGAACAGCTAACGGCAGGAGCAGAACACCGATTACACCGCGCCAAGCATTCCGGGTCGTTAATGGCGGTTAAGATCCGAGTAATTGTCGGGTCGGATTGTGGAGCACCCATGGAGTTTACCAGGGAAGAAGTTGATGCCCTCTTGAATACCAAGATCCGACGAACGGTTACGAACCCACAAACCCAGATCCAATTCACGCCGGTAATCGGTTTCCCGTTGAAACCCAGATCGGCCGTTAAAATTCCTACGAGTTTGAACCAAATCTCACCGGAGAATATAACACCGACGAGTTCGATAGTTTGGCCGAGGTGTACGACCAGGTTTTGGTTTGATTTGAATTTGGATTGAGGAATGGGGAGATGGTGGATTTTAGGAACCGGGTTTTTGTTTGATTTGAATTTGGGATGATGAAAATTTGTAGAAAGTGGATTTTAGGGTTTGGGATGATGAAAATTTTGCAGGTAAGTGGACCTCCAGGTTTTGGGGTTGGTGGTAGGTTTTGGGGTTTTGTAAGTTAAAATTTGCAAGTAAAGACGAAAAGACAAAAATGCCCTCACATGCGACTCACGTGAGGGTATTTAACTGAGTTTTTCTAACCTAGTTAGCGTAAAGGACATAACGTATAGGAAAAAAATGTTTAAATGATACCGCCTGCAAGGAAACTAAAAAAAGGACACTAACCGTAATTTGGCTTTTTTTAAAGGACAAAATTTGTAATTCTGCCTTAAAAATATTGCAAAATACATTAACCATTAGCCACATTAATTTGACCAGTACATATGGAACATACAAAACACAAGTCTACAACATTATCCATTAGCCATTCTTAAACATTCCAAAATAAATTATTATCATACTTAAATATTAACCATAACCAACAAGTAGCTTAACCCTTGCCTTTGACCTTTGTGTTTCCCCTTGGCGTCTTAGAACTTGTTAATTGTTGTGTTGGTTGACTTGACATCTCTTTTGTCATCCCCCTAGGCCTCTTAGAACCTATTGGCTGTTGTGTTGGTTAACTTTCATGTGTGTCTTGAGTTAACCTTGTTGACCTTCCCCTTGCACCAGTTTGTGATATGGTTTATTCTTAGAAGTCTTAGGTTTTGTACAATTTCTAATGTTATAACCAGTTTCTTTAAAGTTGCTACAACTCATTTCTCCTCCATGCTCTGCAATTTACCTGGCTTCTTAGGATCTTCATAGGGATCTTTCTTTCTTTTTGTCTTTGGTCTTCCAGGTTGACTTTTGATGTGAGGAGGGTCCAAAGAATACTCAACTTTTGGCCAGTACCTTTCACTAGGAAAGGGTGGAATTGTTTATGCATATGTCCTTAAATATGTTTCCTTAAGATAACAATCATGACCAAACTTTTTAGCATTTCTTCCAATAAACCCAGCAACTGAACACACATGGTTACATGGAATACATGTCAAAATACAAGTTTTGTTATACACATATGAAGACATGTCAAAATAACTAAATTATTGAATGATTAATGGTTAATATACCTGTTAAGTACCACTTTCTACATGAACATGTTCTGTTATTCAAGTCCACAAAAAGATCCTCTCCAAAATCTTTAACTTGGAACAAATTATATGTTGATGGGAACATTGTACATTTATGATCCAACTTTTTTGATCTATCAAGTTTCTTTTGTATCATTAGGCATACAACCACATCTTGAGCTAACATTTCAGAATGCTTAGTAATTATCATGGTCATTGTTGAGACCTTGATAGCCTCTAACATTTTTTTTAATATTCATAGATGTTGCCTCAACTATGGTTCCATTAAAAGTCTCAGCCATGTTATTTACTATGGCATCACAACATGTATGACCCTTAAGAAAGCAACTTACAAAGCAATTAGGATTTTGTTTCATGGCCTCCACTGCATCAGCTGATATTTCTCTCATCGTCTTGATAGTATCTTTGAAGTTAGGCTCATTATAATCCCTACATACCTTCCAATAATACATCTTTAACTCTTTGCCCTTGAACTTGTTGTTTAGTTTGCATAGATGTGCCTTGCACAGTTTCTATGCTCTGCATTTTTCCAAATCAAAGATACAACATTCACTAAGCCCTATCATATAATAATAGAGAAACATTAGACATCCAGAGCTTACAGCTTATAACTTACATATTAACAAAGTAAAGTCATACCTTTTGTTGGTTAGAGATAAGTGTCCAGCCCTTTCCACCATCTTTTACATCTAGGAATTTTCTTAGTTCTTCCATGAACCATTCCCAACTATCATTATACTCACCTTCAACACAAGCCCATGCCACGGGGTACATTTGGTCATTAGCATCTCTCATAATTGTAGCTAGGAACATACCCCTTATAATGGTTATTTTAGAAAACAACCATCCCAACAAAAAAACTTCCTAGAACCAACCAAAAACCCCCCTCTTCACCCCATCAAAACACACATAAAACCTAAATAATGTCTCCAATATTGAATCTGGGTCCTGGTTATCGAACCCTGGGGGGGGGGGCATTTACCAAATCAAAGGTTGAAGTTGGATTAAATTTGTAACAAACCTGCCAAGTAAGACCCAATTTGACTGTAGTGCTCCCTCATTGACCCATAAATCATCTTAAATGCACAATTCTTAGCATTGTAAGCCAACCATTTACATATAAGGACCTTATGTTTCTCTTTAACTACGCCCTAGATCTCTTTACCATTCCATAGAGGTTTAGCTTTGAATAAAAGCAATAAGTCTTTAGCTATACACTTAGCATGTCACTTGTCTATTCTTTACCATGTTTCTCTGACTGATATGCTTACTATTACAGTATTATAGCACCTCTTGCCCTTGTGAAATGAACAATATATATTAAGTGGACACCCTTCCACACATTTGACACCTACACGTCATCCTCTACTCTTGTTACTTGTAGCAATGCAAACATTTTTTACCATTTGATACGGCATAATTTCTAGCTGCTTCTTTGTAAGCATCCCTAGCCGGGAACTTTATCCCAATAAACCCATTTAAACTTACAACAATCAGTTTCTTCACTTAAAAGTGGAGCATCTTTTTTATGCTTCTTCCCTCGTATGTCAGCATCTTCACTCTCTCCAGGTGTGTCAATATCAACATAAGAATCTTCATAACTATTAGATGCTTCTTTAATTGCGTCAGCGGATTGTTTTTGACACTCTTCAAGTAAAATTCATTTTCAATTCAACATCTAGCTCATTCACCTGTTGTAACTTAGCAACCGAACCTATCCACTCTTCATCGTCTTTGTTAGATCCATCATCATCCAAATCACACTTATAAGAATCTGTTAGGTATAAAATGTCTATTGATTAGGTCTTGT